>NC_142501.1:95468787-95491287 GCF_057876585.1 Rhinolophus sinicus
AGGGTTACGTTTGCGTTAGGGTTATGGTAGGGATAGGGTTAGTGTTAGGGTTAGGGTTAGGGTTACGGTTATGTTACCGCTAGGGTTAGGGTTAGGGTTAGTGTAAGGATTTAGGGTTAGGTTTGCGTTAGGTTTTGGGTTAAGGTTAGGGTTATGTTTCGGCTGGGTTAGGGTTAGGGTTAGGTGTAGGTTTTGGTTTGCTTTAGGGTTAGGGTTAAGGTTAATTTTAAGGTTAGGTTAAGATTTAGGGTTACGGTTAGGTTTAGGTTTGCGTTAGGGTTAGGGTCAAGGTTAGGGTTAGGGTTAGATTAGCATTAGGGTTATGGTTAGGGTTATTGTTAGGGTTAGGATTAGGTTTGCGTTAGGGTTAGGGTTAGGGTTAGGGTTAGGTTAGGGTTAGGGTTAGGTATAGGGTTAGGGTAGCGTTAGTTTTGCATTAGGGTTAGGGTTAGGGATAGGTTTGCGTTAGGGTTACGGTTAGGGTTAGGGTTAAGGTTAGGTTTTGCGTTGGGGTTAGTGTTATGGTTAGGTATAGGGTTGGGGCTAGGTTTAGGGTTAGATTTTGTGTTGGGGTTAGGGTTAGAGTTAGGGTTTTATGGTTAGGGTTAGGGTTATGGTTACGTTTGCGTTAGGATTAGGTTTAGGGATAAAGTTAGGGTTAGGGTTAGGTTTAGGGTTAGGTTTAGATTAGGATTAGGTTAGGGTTACGGTTAGGGTTAGGGTTAGGGTTATGGTTAGTGTTTGGGTTAGGGTTACTTTAGCGTTAGGGTTAGGGTTAGGGTTAGGCTTAGGGTTTAGACTTAAGTTTAGTCTTAGTGTTAGGTTTAGTGTTTTAGGGTTAGTGTGAAGGTTAGCGTTAGCGTTAATTTTGGGGTTAAGTTTCAGGTTAGGATTAGGGTTAGGGTTAGGTTTTTGGTTAGGTTTAGTTTGGGGTTAGGTTAAAGTTAGGATTAGTGTTAGGGTTTGGGTTAGTGTTAGGTTAGGGATAGGGTTAGGGTTAGTTTATTGTAAGGGTTAGGGTTTGGGTTAGGTTTAGAGTTAGGTTTAGGTTAGGGTTAGGGTTAGGGTTAGTGTTTGGTTAGTGTTTGGTTTAGGGTTTAGGGTTAGTTTTGGGGTTATTGTTAGGATTAGTGTAGGGCTAGGGTTAGGGTTAGGGTTAGGGTTCGGGTTGGGTTAGTGTTAGGGTTAGGGTTACGTTTCGGGTTAGGGTTCTGGTTTGGGTTAGGTTTTCGTTAGGAATAGGGTTAGGGTTAGGTTTAGGGTTAGGGTTATGGTTAGGGTTAGGGTTAGGTTTGCGTTAGGGTTAGGGTTAAGGTTAGATTTAAGGTTAGGGTTAGGGTTAGGGTTAGGGTTAGGGTTTGGGTTCGGGTTAGGGTTTGTGTTAGGGTTAGGTTAGCGTTAGGGTTAGGGTTAGGGGTAGGGTTAGGGTTACGGTAGGTTTTGGGATAAGTTTATGTTTAGTGTTAGGTTTAGTGTTAGGGATAGGGTTAGGTTTATGGTTAATTTTAGGGTTACGGTTATGGTTAGGGTTAGGGTTTTGGTTAGGGTTAGGGTTTGGGTTAGGGTTAGGTTAGCGTTAGCATTAGGGTTAGGGTTAGATTTAGGATTAGGGTTTAGGGTTAAGTTTAGGTTTAGGGTTAGTTTTAGTGTTAGGGTTATGGTTATCGTTAGGGTTAGGCTTAGGGTTTGGATTAGGTTTAGGTTAGAGTTGGGGTTAGGTTTTAGCGTTTAGTTTATGGTTAGGGTTAGGTTTAATGTTAGGGTTAGATGTAGGGTTAGGGTTAGCGTTTGGGTTAGGGTTAGCTTAGCGTTAGGGTTAGGGTTAGGGTTAGGGTTAAGGTTAGGTTTAGGGTTTATAGTTAAGTTTATGTTTAGGGTTAGGTTTAGTGTTAGGGTTAGGGTTAGGATTAGTGTTAGATTTGAGTTAGGGTTAGGGTTACGGTTAGGGCGAGAGTTTATGGTTAGGGTTAGGGTTCGGTTTAGGGTTAGCGTTAGGTTAGGGTTAAGGTTAGGTTTAGGGTTTAAGGTTAATTTAATGTTTAGGGTTAGGTTTAGTGTTAGGGTTAGGGTTAGGGTTAGGGTTAGGTTTGCGTTACGGTTAGGTTTATGGTTAGGTTTAGTGTTAGGGTTAGGTTTTCGTTACGGTTAGGTTTAGGTTTAGTGTTAGCGTTAGGGTTAGGGTTCTGGTTAGGGTTAGCATTAGGGTTTTATGGTTAGGGTTAGGGTTAGGTTTACGTTTGCGTTAAGGTTAGTGTTAGGGTAGGATTAGGTTTATGTTTAGGATTAGGGTTAGGGTTAGTGTAAGGGTTAGGTTAGCGTTAGGGTTAGGGTTAGGTTTAGGGTTAGGATTAGGGTTTAGGTTAAGTTTAGGTTTAGGGTGAGGTTTAGGTTTTAGGTTAGCGTTAGGGTTAGGGTTAGGGTTAGGGTTCGGGTTAGGTTTGCGTTATGGTTAGGGTTAGGATTAGGGTTATGGTTAGGGTTAGGTTTGCCTTACGGTTAGGGATAGAGTTAGGTTTAGGGTGATGGATATGGTTAGTGTTAGGGTTAGGGTTAGGATTTAGGGTTAGGTTTGCGTTAGGTTTAGGGTTTTGGTTAGGGTTATGTTTCCGTTAGGGTTAGGGTTAGGGTTAGGTTTAGGGTTTGGTTTGCGTTAATGTTAGGGTTAAGGTTAGTTTTAAGGTTAGGTTTAGATTTAAGGTTAGGGTTAGGGTTAGGTTTGCGTTAGGTTTAGGGTTAAGGTTAGGTTTTGCATTAGGGTTAGGGTTAGGGTTAGGTTTAGGGTTAGGGCTAGGGTTACGGTTAGGGTTAGGGTTAGGTTTGCGTTAGGGTTATGGTAGGGTTATGGTTAGTGTTAGGGTTAGGGTTAGTGTTAGGTTTAGGGTTATGTTAACGTCAGGTTTAGGAATAGGGTTAGGGCTAGGGTTTAGGTTTAGGGTTAGGGTTAGGGTTTTATGGTTAGGGTTAAGGTTAGGGTTACGTTTGCGTTAAGGTTAGTGTTAGTGTGAGGAATAGGTTTATGGTTAGGATTAGGCTTAGTGTTAGTGTTACGGTTACGTTTGCGTTACGGTTAGGATTAGGGTTAGGGTTAGGGTTTAGGGTTAAGTTTAGATTTAGGGTTAGGTTAGAGTTAGGGTTAGGGTTAGGTTTAGGATTAGGGTTTAGGGTTAAGTTTAGTTTAAGGGTTAAGTTTAGGTTTAGGGTTACGGTTAGGCTTAGGGTTCAAGTTACGTTTTCGTTAGGATTAGGTTTAGGATTAGGTTTATGTTTAGGGTTAGGTTTGCCTTAGGGTTAGGGTTAGGGTTAGGTTTAGGGTAAGGGTTAGGGTTAGGTTTAGGATTTAGGGTTAGCTTTGCGTTAGGTTTAGGGTTAAGGTTAGGGTTATGTTTCCGTTAGGGTTAGGGTTAGGGTTAGGGTTAGGGTTCGGGTTAGATTTGCGTTAGGGTTAAGGTTAGGATTAGGGTTATGGTTAGAGTTAGGTTTGCCTTAGGATTAGGGTTAAGGTTAAGTTTAGGGTTAGGGTTATGGTTAGGGTTAGGTTTGCGTTAGGGTTATGGTTAGGGTTAGGGTTAGTGTTAAGGTTTAGCGTTATGTTTAGGGTTAAGTTAGTGTTAGGGTTAGGGTTAGGGTTAGGTTCAGGTTTAGGGTTAGGACTAGGGTTAGGGTTAGGGATAGGTTTGCGTTAGGGTATGGTTAGGGTTAGGGTTAGTGTTAGGATTTAGGGTTAGGGTTTGGGTTAGGTTAGCATTAGGGTTAGGGTTAGGTTTTAGGGTTAGGTTTTCGTTAGGTTTAGGGTTAAGGTAAGGGTTATGTTTCCGTTAGGGTTAGGGTTAGGGTTAGGATTAGGGTTAGGTTTGCGTTAGGGTTAAGATTAGGGTTAGGGTTAGGGTTAAGGTTAGGGTTAGGTTTGCGTTAGGATTAGAGTTAGGGTTAGGTTAAGGGTTAGGTTTATGGTTAGAGTTAGGCTTAGGTTAGGGATAGGGTAGGGTTAGTGTTATGTTACGGTTAGGTTTAGGTTTAAGGTTTAGAGTTAGGTTTAGGGTTAGGGTTAGATTAGGGTGAGTGTTAGGGTTAGGTTAGAGTTAGGGTTAGGGTTAGGGTTAGTATTAGGCTTTATGGCTAAGTTTAGGTTTAGGGTTAGGTTTAGTGGTAGGTTTAGGGTTAGGGTTAGGGTTAGGTTTGCGTTAGCGTTAGGGTTACGGTTAGGGCTACAGTTTAGGGTTAGCGTTAGGGTTCGGGTTAGGGTTAGCGTTAGGGTTTTATGGTTAGGGTTAGTGTTAGGGTTACGTTTGTGTTAAGGTTATTGTTTGGGTTAGGATTAGGTTTAGGATTAGGATTAGGTTTAGGGTAAGTTTTATGGTTAGGTTTGCGTACGGTTAGGGTTAGGGTATGGGTTAGGGATACGTTTGCGTTAGGGTTAGTGTTAGGGATCGGGTTAGGGTTAGGGTTAGGGTTTGGGATAGGTTTGCGTTAGGTTTAGGGTTAGGGTTAATGTTATGTTTCCGTTAGGGTTAGGGTTAGGATTAGGTTTAGGGTTAGGTTTGCGTTAGGGTTAGGGTTAGTGTTAAGGTTAGGGGTAGGGTTAGGGTAAGGTTTAGGTTAGGGTTAGAGTTAGGTTTGCGTTAGGGTTTGGGTTAGGTTTAGGTTAGTGTAGGGTTCGAGTTAGTGTTAGTGTTAGGGTTAGGTTTGCATTAGGGTTAGGTTTAGGGTTAGGTTTAGGGTTAGGGTTAGGTTTGCGTTACGGTTAGGTTTAGGGTTATGTTTAGGGTTAGGGTTAGGGTTAGGGTTAGGGTTCGTGATAGGGTTAGCGTTAGGGTTTTATGGTTAGGTTTAGGGTTAGGGTTACGTTTGCGTTAAGGTTAGTGTTAGGTTTAGGATTAGGTTTATGGTTAGGATTAGGGTAGGGTAGTGTTAGGGTTAGGTTTGTGTTAGGGTTAGGGTTAAGTTTAGATTTAAGGATAGGGTTATGGTTAGGGTTATGGTTAGGATTAGGATTAGGTTTTCGTTAGGATTAGAGTTAGGGTTATGTTTAGTGTTAGGTTTGCATTAGGGTTATGGTTAGGGTTCGGGTTAGGGTTAGGGTTAGGTTTGCCTTAAGGTTAAGTTTAGGGTTAAGGTTAGGTTTAGGGTTAGGGTTAGGTTTGCGTTAGGGTTAGGTTAGGGTTATGGGTTAAGTTTAGTTTTAGGGTTAGGTTTAGTGTTAGGGTTAGAGTTAAGTTTAGGGTAGGGTTAGTTTTAGGGTTAGGGTTAGGGTTAGGTTTAGGGTGTGGGTTAGTGTTAGGGTTTGTGTTAGGGTTAGGGTTTGCATTAGGGTTAGGGTAGCGTTAGCATTAGGGTTAGGGTTAGATTTAGGATTAGGGTTTAGGGTAAAGTTTAGGTTTAGGGTTAGGTTTAGTGTTAGGGTTATGGTTAGGGTTAGGGTTAGGGTTAGGTTTTGGATTAGGTTTAGGTTAGAGTTGGGGTTAGATTTTCGTGTTAAGTTTATGGTTAGGGTTAGGTTTAGTGTTAGGGTTAGGTTTAGGGTTAGCGTTAGGGTTTGGGTTAGGGTTAGGTTTGAGTTAGGGTTAGGGTTACGGTTAGGGCTAGACTTTATGGTTAGGGTTAGGGTTCGGTTTAGGGTTAGCGTTAGGTTAGGGTTAAGGTTAGGTTTAGGGTTTAGGGTTAAGTTAATGTTTAGGGTTAGGTTTAGTGTTAGGGTTAGGGTTAGGGTTAGTGTTAGGTTTGCGTTACGGTTAGGTTTAGGGTTAGGTTTAGTGTTAGGTTTAGGTTTTCGTTACGGTTAAGTTTAAGGTTAGATTTAGGGTTAGGGTTAGCGTTAGGGTTAGGGTTCGGGTTAGGGTTAGCATTAGGGTTTTATGGTTAGGGTTAGGGTTAGGGTTACGTTTGTGTTAAGGTTAGTGTTAGGGTTAGGATTAGGTTTATGTTTAGGATTAGGGTTAGGGTTAGGGTTAGGGTTAGGGTTAGAATTAGTGTTAGGGTTAGGTTGGCGTTAGGGTTAGGGTTAGCGTTATAATTAGGGTTAGGGATAGGTTTGCGTTATGGATAGGGTTAGTGTTAGGTTTAGGTTTGCGTTAGGGTTAGGGTTAGGGTTAAGGTTAATGTTAGGTTTGCGTTCGGGTTAGGGTTAGGTTTAGGTTTAGGGTTAGGGTTAGGGTTAGAGTTAGGCTTAGTTTAGGGTTAGGGTAGGGTTAGTGCTAGGTTAGTGTTAGGTTTAGGTTTTAGTGTTAGGGTTATGGTTAGGGTTATGGTTTGTTAGGGTGGCGTTAGGGTTAAGGTTAGGGTTAGGGTTACGTGTGCGTTAAGGTTAGTGTTAGGGTTAGGATTAGGTTTAGGGTTAGAATTAAGGTTAGGGTTAGTGTTAGGGTTAGGTTTGCGTTACGGTTAGGGTTAGGGTTAGGGTTAGGGTTAGGTTTGCGTTAGGGTTAGGGTTAGGGTTACGGTTAGGATTACGTTTGCGTTAGGGTTAGGGTTTAGGTTTAGGTTTAGGTTAGGGTTATGGTTAAGGTTAGGGTTAGGTTTGCGTTGTGTTTATTGTTAGGGTTAGGGTTTGTGTTACAGTATAGGTTTAGGGTTAGGTTTGCCTTAGGGTTTACGTTAGGGTTAGGGTTAGGGTGAGGGTTAGGTTGTAGGGTTAGGATTTCGTTAAGTTTAGGGTTAGGGTTAGGGTTAGGTTTACGATTAAGTTTAATGTTAAGACTAAGGTTAGGGTTAGGGTTAGGGGTAGTGTTAGGTTTGCTTTAGGGTTATTGTTAGGGTAAGGTTAGGGATAGGTTTGCGTTAGGGTTAGGTTTAGGGTTAGGGTTAGGGTTAGGGTTATAGTTAGGCTTAGTTTACGGTTAGGGTAGTGTTAGTCTTAGGTTAGACTTAGGTTTAGGTTTTAGTGTTAGCGTTATGATTAGGGTTAGGTTTTGATAGGGTAGGGTTAGTGTTAGGGTTAGCGTTAAGGCAAGTTTTAGGGTTAGGGATAGGGTTCGGTTTAGGGTTAGCGATAGGTTTTTATGGTTAGAGTTAAGGTTAGCGTTACGTTTGCGTTAAGCTTAGTGTTAGGGTTAGGATTAGGTTTAGGGTTAGGATTAGTGTTAGTGTTAGTGTAGGGTTAGGTTTGCGTTACGGTTATGGTTAGTGTTAGGTTTAGGGTTAGGTTTTCGTTAGGGTTAGTGTTAGGGTTAGGGTTAGGTTTGCGTTTGGGTTAGGGTTAGGGTTATGTTTAGGGTTAGGGTTAGTGTTAGGGTTATTGTGAGGTTTGCGTTAGGGTTATTGTTAGGGTTACGGTTAGAGTTAGGGTTTAGGGTTAGGGTTAGGGTTAGGTTAGCTTTAGGGTTAGGGTTAGGGTTAGGATTAGGTTTAGGTTAGGGTTAGGGTTAGGTTTGCGTTAGGGTTATGGTTAGGGTTACGGTTAGTGTTAGGGTTTAGGGTTAGGGTTAGGGTTAGGTTAGAGTTAGGGTTAGGGTTAGGGTTAGGATTTAGGGTTAGTTTTGCGTTAGGTTTAGGGTTAAGTTTAGGGTTATGTTTCCGTTAGGGTTAGGGTAAGGGTTAGGTTAGGGTTAGGGTTAGTGTTAGGTTAGTGTTTTGTTTAGGGTTTAGGTTTAGTGTTGGGGTTAGTGTTAGGATTAGTGTAAGGCTAGGCTTCGGGTTATGGTTAGGGTTCGTGTTGGGTTAGTGTTAGGATTAGTGTTAGGTTTCGGGTTAGGGTTAGGGTTTGGGTTAGTGTTAGGTTTAGGTTAGCGTTAGGGTTAGGGTTAGGGTCAGGGTTAGGGTTTAGTGTTAAGTTTAGGTTTAGTGTTAGTTTTAGTGTTCTGGTTAGGTTTCGGTTAGGGTTAGGTTAGGGATACGGTTTGAGTTAGGGTTAGGGTTAGGGTTATGAATTCGGTTAGGTTTAGGTTAGGGTTAGGGTTAGGGTTAGCTTTAGGGTTAGGGTAGGGTTAGGGTTACTTTTGCGTTATGGTTAGGGTTAGGGTTAGTGTTAGGTTTAGGGTTAGCGTTAGGGTTTTATGCTTACGGTTAGTGTTAGGGTTAGTTTTGCGTTAAGGTTAGGGTTAGGGTGAGGGTTAGGTTTAGGGTTACGATTAGGGTTGGGTTTAGTGTTAGAGTTACGTTTGCGTTACGGTTAGGGTTAAGGATAGGGTTAGGGTTAGGTTTGCATTAGGGTTAGGTTTAGGGTTAGGGTTAGTTTTAGTGTTAGGTTTAGGGTTAGGTTTGCTTTAGGATTAGGGTTAGGGTTAGGTTTAGTGTTAAGGTTAGGGTTACGTTTAGATTTGGTTTGCGTTAGGGTTATGGTTAGGGTAAGGGTTAGGGATAGGTTTGCGTTATGGTTAGGGTTAGGGTTAGGGTTAAGGTTATTGTTAGGTTTGCGTTAGGGTTAGGGTTAGGGTAAGGTTAGGGATAGGTTTGCGTTATTCTTAGGGTTAGGGTTAGGGTTAAGGTTATTGTTAGGTTTGCGTTAGGGTTATGGTTAGGTTTAGGGTTAGGGTTAGGTTAGAGTTAGGCTTAGTTTAGGGTTAGGGTATTGTTAGTGTTAGGTTAGAGTTAGGTTTAGGTTTTAGTGTTAGCCTTATGATTAGGGTTAGGGTTTGTTAGGGTAGGGTTAGTGTTAGGGTTAGCGTTAAGGCAAGTTTTAGGGTTAGGGATAAGGTTCGGTTTAGGGTTAGCGATAGGTTTTTATGGTTAGAGTTAAGGTTACCGTTACGTTTGCGTTAAGCTTAGTGTTAGGGTTAGGATTAGGTTTAGGGTTATGATTAGTGTTAGTGTTAGGTTTAGGTTTGCGTTACGGTTAGTGTTAGGGTTAGGTTTAGGGATAGGTTTGCGTTAGGGTTAGTGTTAGGGTTAGGGTTAATTTTGCGTTTGGGTTAGGGTTAGGGTTATGTTTAGGGTTAGGGTTAGGGTTAGGGTTAGTGTTAGGTTTGCCTTAGCGTTATTGTTAGGATTACGGTTAGTGTTAGGGTTTAGGGTTAGGGTTAGGGTTAGGTTAGCTTTAGGGTTAGTGTTAGGGTTAGGATTAGGGTTAGGTTTAGGGTTAGGGTTAGGTTTGCGTTAGGGTTATGGTTAGGGTTACGGTTAGTGTTAGGGTTTAGGGTTAGGGTTAGGGTTAGGTTTGCGTTACAGAGAGTGTTAGGGTTAGGTTTAGGGTTAGGTTTGCGTTAGGGTTAGGGTTAGGGTTAGGATATAGGGTTAGGGTTAGAATTAGGGTTAGGGTTAGGTTTGCGTTAGGGTTATGGTTAGGGGTAGGGTTAGTGTTAGGGTTTAGGGTTAGGGTTAGGGTTAGGTTAGCGTTAGGGTTAGGGTTAGGGTTAGGGCTAGGGTTAAGATTTAGGGTTAGGTTTGCTTGAGGTTTAGGGTTAGGAATATGGTTATTGTTAGTGTTAGGGTTAGGTTTGCCTTATTGTTAGGGTTAGGGTTAGGATTAGGGTTAGGTTAGCGTTAGGGTTAGGAATAGGGTTAGGGTTAGGGTTAGGATTAAGGTTAGGTTAGCGTTAGGGTTAGGATTAGGGTTAGGGTTAGGGTTAGGTTTTCGTTTGGAATAGGGTTAGGGTTACGTTTAGGGTTAGGGTTATGGTTAGGGTTAGGGTTAGGTTTGCGTTAGGGTTAGGGTTAAGGTTAGATTTAAGGTTAGGGTTAGGGTTAGGGTTAGGGTTAGGGTTTGGGTTCGGTTTAGGGTTAACGTTAGGTTGGGGTTAAGATTAGGTTTAGGGTTTAGGGTTAAGTTAATGTTTAGGGTTATGTTTAGTGTTAGGGTTAGGGTTCGGATTAGGGTTAGGTTTGCGTTACGGTTATGTTTAGGGTTAGGTTGAGGGTTAGGGTTAGCATTAGGGTTTTATTTTTAGGGTTATGGTTAGGGTTACGTTTGCGTTAAGGTTAGTGTTAGGGTTAGGATTAGGTTTATGTTTAGGATTAGGGTTAGGGTTAGTTTACGGGTTAGGTTTGCGTTACGGTTAGGGTTAGGATTAGGGTTAGGGTTTAGTGTTAAGTTAAGTTTAGAGTTAGGTTAGCGTTAGGGTTAGGGTTAGTGTTAGGGTAAGGATTAGGGATTAGTTTAAGTTTAGGTTTAGGTTTAGGTTTAGGTTTAGGGTTTGGGTTAGGGTTAGGGTTCGGGTTAGGTTTGCGTTAGGGTTCGGGTTAGGACTAGGGTTATGGTTAGGGTTAGGTTTGCCTTACGCTTAGGGTTAGAGTTAGGTTTAGGGTTAGGGTTATGGTTAGTGTTAGGGTTAGGGTTAGGATTTAGGGTTAGGTTTGCGTTAGGTTTAGGGTTTTGGTTAGGGTTATGTTTCCGTTAGGGTTAGGGTTAGGGTTAGGTGTAGGGTTTGTTTGCGTTAAGGTTAGGGTTAAGGTTAGTTTTAAGGTTAGGTTTTGATTTAAGGTTAGGGTTAGGGTTAGGTTTGCGTTAGATTAAGGGTTAGAGTTATGGTTAGGGTTAAGGTTAGGTTTTGCGTTAGGGTTAGGGTTAGGGTTAGGGTTAGGGCTAGGTTTTACGTTTAGGGTTAGGGTTCGGGTTAGGGTTAGCGTTAGGGTTTTATGGTTAGGGTTAGGGTTATGGTTACGTTTGCGTTAAGGTTAGTGTTAGGTTTAGGATTAGGTTTAGGGTTAGGATTAGGTTTAGGGTTAGTGTTAGTGTTTGGTTTGTGTTACGGTGAGGGTTCGGGTTACGGTTATGGTTTAGGGTTAAGTTTAGGTTTAGGGTTAGGTTAGCGTTAGGGTTAGGGTTAGGTTTAGGATTAGGGTTTAGGGTTAAGTTTACTTTTCGGGTTAGGTTTAGGGTTAGGGTTAGGGTTAGGTTTAAGGTTCGGGTTAGGTTTGCGTTAGGGTTAGGGTTAGGTTTAGGGTTATGGTTAGGGTTAGGTTTGCCTTAGGTTTACGGTTAGGGTTAGGTTAAGGTTAGGGTTAGAGATAGGGTTAGGGTTAGGGTTAGGTTTTCGTTAGGGTTAGGGTTATGGTTAGGGTTTAGGGTTATGTTTAGTGTTAGGTTAGTGTTAGAGTTAGGGTTAGGGTTAGGTTTAGGTTTAGGGTTAGGGTTAGGGATAGGGTTAGATTTGCGTTAGCGTTATGGTTAGGGTTATGGTTAGTGTTAGGGGTTAGGTGTACGGTTAGGGTTAGGTTAGCGTTAGGGTTAGGGTTAGGGTTAGGGTTAGGTTTGCGTTAGGATTAGGGTTAGGGTTAGGTTAAAGGTTAGGGTTAGGGTTAGGGTTAGGGTTAGGTTTGCGTTAGGGTTATGGTAGGGTTAGGGTAAGTGTTAGGGTTAGGGTTATGGTTAGGCTTAGGGTTATGTTAGCGTTAGGGTTAGGGTTATGGTTAGGTTTAGGTTAGGGTTTGGGTTAGGGTTAAGTTCAGGGTTAGGTTTGCGTTAGGGTTATATTAGGTTTAGGGTTAGTGTTAGGGTTAAGTTTAGGGTTATGGTTAGGGTTATGTTACGGTTAGGGTTAGGGTTAGGTTTATGGTTAGGGTAGAGTTAGGGTTTGTTTAGCGTTAGGGTTAGGGTTAGTGTTAGGGTTAGGGTTAGGGTTGGGTTAGGGTTTAGGTTTAAGTTTAGTTTTAGGGTTAGGTTTACTGTTTTAGGTTTAGGGTTAGTGTTAGTGTTATGGTTAGGTTTAAGGTTAGGTTTTGAATTAAGGTTAGGTTAGCGTTAGGGTTAGGGTTAGGATTAGGGTTAGTGTTAGGGTTTAGGGTTAAGTTTAGGTTTTGATTTGGTTTAGTGTTAGGTTTATGGTTAGGTTTAGGGTAGCGGTTCGGGTTTTGATTCGAGTTCGAGTTCGGGTTCGGGTTCAGGTTTGGGTTCGGGTTCGGTTTCGGGTTAGGGTTAGTGTTAGGTTTAGATTTAGGGTTTGCTTTAGCGTTAGGGTTAGGGTTAGGGCTAGGGTTTAGGGTTAGGATTAGGGTTCGGTTTAGGTTTAGCCTAGTGTTTTATGGTTAGGGTTAGGGTTAGGGTTTCGTTGGCGTTAAGGTTAGTGTTAGGGTTAGGATTTGGTTTAGGGTTTGGATTAGGGTTAGGGTTAGTTTTAGGGTTAGGTTTGCGTTACGGTTAGGGTAAGGGTTAGGGTTCGGGTTAAGTTTGCGTTAGGGTTAGGGTTAGGTTAGGGTTAGGTTTAGGGTTAGGTTTGCGTTAGGTTTAGGTTTAGGGTTAGGGTTAGGGTTAGGGTTAGGTTTGCGTTAGGATTAGAGTTAAGGTTAGGTTCAGGATTAGGGTCAGGTTTAGAGTTAAGCTTAGGTTAAGGTTAGGGTAGGGTTAGTGGTAGGTTAGGGTTAAGTTTAGGTTTAAGGTTTAGAGTTAGGGTTAGGGTTAGTGTTAGGTTAGGGTAAGGGTTAGGGTTTGGTTAGGATTTAGTGTTAGTTTTGCATTAGGTTTAGGGTTAAGGTTAGGGTTATGTTTCCGTTAGGGTTAGGGTTAGGTGTAGGGTTTGGTTTGCGTTAGGGTTAGGGTTAAGTTTAGTTTTAAGGTTAGGGTTAGATTTAGGGTTAGGGTTAGGTTTAGGTTTGCGTTAGGGTTAGGGTCAGGGTTAGGGTTAGGGTTAGATTAGCATTAGGGTTAGGGTTAGGGTTAGGTTTATGGTTAGGGTTAGGGTTAGGTTTGCGTTACGGTTAGGGTAAAGGTTAGGGTTAGGTTTAGGTTAGGGTTAGGGTTAGGTTTAGGGTTAGGGTTTGTGTTATAGTTAGGGTCAGGGTTAGGTTTTCGTTAGGGTTATGGTAGGGTTAGGGTTAGTGTTAGGTTTAGGGTTAGGGTTATGGTTAGGGTTATGTTAGGGTTAGGGTTAGGGTTAGGTTTAGGGTTAGGGTAGAGTTAGGGTTAGTTTAGCGTTAGGGTTAGGTTTAGTGTTAAGGTTAGGGTTAGGGTTTAGGATAGGGTAGGTTAGCGTTAGGGTTATGGTAAGGGTTGTGTTAGAGTTTATGTTTAAGTTTAGTTTTAGGGTTAGGTTTACTGTTTTAGGGTTAGGGTTAGTGTTAGTGTTATGGTTAGGGTTAGGGTTAGGGTTAGGGTTAGGGTTAGGGTTAGGGTTAAGTTTAGGGTTTAGGGTTAAGTTTAGGTTTAGGGTTAAGTTTAGTGTTAGAGTTAGGGTTAGGGTTAGGTTTAGGGTTAGGGTTTGAGTTAAGGTTAGGTTAGCGTTAGGTTTAGGGTTAGGATTAGGGTTAGTGTTAGGGTTTATGGTTAAGTTTAGGTTTTGGTTACGTTTAGTGTTAGGTTTAGGGTTAGGGTTAGGGTCGGGTTCGGGTTCGGGTTCGGGTTCGATTTCGGGTTCGGGTTCGGGTTCAGGTTTGGGTTCGGGTTCGGTTTAGGGTTAGGGTTAGTGTTAGGTTTAGGTTTAGGGTTTGCTTTAGGGTTAGGGTTAGGGTTAGGCCTAGGGTTTAGGGTTAGGATTAGGGTTCGGTTTAGGTTTAGAGCTAGGGTTTTATGGTTAGGGTTAGGGTTAGGGTTACGTTGGCGTTAAGGATAGTGTTAGGGTTAGGATTAGGTTTAGGGTTAGGATTAGGGTTAGGGTTAGTTTTAGTGTTAGGTTTGCGTTACGGTTAGGGTAAGGGTTAGGGTTAGGTTTAGGGCTAGGGTTTAGGGTTAGATTTAGGGTTCGGTTTAGGATTAGCGTTAGGGTTTTATGGTTAGGGTTAGTGTTAGGTTTACATTTGAGTTAGGGTTAGGGTTAGAGTTAGGGTTAGGTTTAGTTTTAGGGTTAGGTTTAGGGTTTAGTTTTCAGGTTAGGGTTAGGGTTAGGGTTAGGTTTTGAGTTAAGTTTAGGTTTGGATTAGGGTTAAGGTTAGGGTTAGGGTTTGATTTAGTGTTAGGTTAGGGTTAGGGTTAGGGTTACTGCTAGGTTAGGGTTAGGGCTTAGGATTTAGGGTTAGGGTTAGGTTCAGGATTTAGTGTTAGATTTAGGGTTAGGTTTTGGGTTTAGGGTTAGGGTTAGGGTAAGTATTAGGGTTAGTGTTAGAGGTAGGTTTAGGGTTACGATTAGGTTTAGGGTTAGTGTTAGGTTAGTGATAGGTTTAGTGTTTATGTTTAGGGTTAGGGTTAGGGTTAGAGTTATGCTTAGGAAAAGGTTAGGGTTAGGGTTAGTGTTAGGTTAGTGTTTGGTTTAGTGTTTAGGGTAGGGTTAGGTTTAGTGTTAGGGTTAGGGAAGGGTTAGGGTTAGGTTTAGTTTAAGGTTAGGTTAGGGTTAGGGTTAGGGTTAGGTTTCGGGTTAGGGTTAGTATTTGGGTTAGGGTTAGGTTTAGGTTAGCGTTAGGGTTAGGGTTAGGGTTAAGGTTAGGGTTAGGGTTTATTGTTATGTTTAGGTTTAGGGTTAGGTTAAGTGTTAGGGTTAGGGTATACGTTAGGGTTAGGTTAGGGTTATGGTTTGGCTTAGAGTTAGGGATAGGGATTGGGTTAGGTTTACTTTAGGGATAGGGTTAGGTTTAGGTTAGGGTTAGGATATAGGGTTAAGTGGGCGATAGTTTTAGTGTTAGGGTTAGGGTTATGTTTCCGTTAGGGTTAGGGATAGTGTTTAGAGTTACGGTTAGGATTTGGGTTAGGGTTAGTGTTAGGGTTTATGGATAGGTTTAGGATTATGGTTAGTTTTGCGTTAAAGTTAGGGTTAGTGTTATGATTAAGTTTAGGATTAGGATTAGCGTTAGGGTTAGTGTTAGGGTTAGGTTTGCGTTACGGTTAGGGTTAGTGTTAGGGGTTATGGTTATGGTTAGGGTTAGTTTAGCGTTAGGGTTAGGGTTAGGGTTAGGGTTATGGTTAGCATATAGGGTTAGGTGGGTGATAGGTTCAGTGTTAGGGTTAGGGTTATGTTTCCGTTAGGTTTAGGGTTAGCTTGAGGGTTAGGGTTAGGTTTCCTTTAGGGTTAGGGTTAAGGTGAGTTTTAAGGTTAGGTTTAGGTTTAGGGTTAGGTTTAGGATTAGGTTTGCATGTGGATTAGGGTTAGGGTTACGGTTAGGCTTAGGGTTACGATTACATTAGGGTTAGGGTTAGATTTAGGGTTAGGGTTAGGGTTAGGTTTGCGTTAGGGTCAGGGTTAGGGTTAGATTTATGGTTAGGTTTAGGCTTAGGGTTAGGGTTAGTTTTGCGTTAGGGTTATGGTTAGGATTATGGTTAGGGTTAGGGTTAGGTTTGCATTAGGGTTAGGGTTACGGTTAGGGTAGGGTTAGGTTTTCGTTAGGGTTAGGGTTAGGGTTACAGTTAGGCTTAGTTTAGGGTTAGGGTAGTATTAGTGTTAGGTTAGTGTTAGGTTTAGGGTTTAGATTTAGGGTTATGTTTCCGTTACGGTTAGTGTTAGTTTTAGGTTTAGGGATAGGTTTGCGTTAGGGTTAGGATTAAGGTTAGTTTTAAGGTTAGGATTAGGGTTAGGGTTTGGGTTAGATTTGCATTAGGGTTAGGTTAGGGTTAGGGTTAGGGTTAGGGTTAGGTTTGCTTTAGGGTTAGGGTTAGGGTTATGTTTAGGGTTAGGGTTAGGATTAGGGTTAGGGTTAGGGTTACGTTTGCGTTACTGTTAGGGTTCGGGATAGGGTTAGGGTTAGGGTTAGGTTTAGGTTTAGGTTTGCGTTTGAGTTAGAGTTAGGGTTAGGAATAGGGTTATGGTTAGGTTTGCATTAGGGTTAGGGTTAGGGTTAGGGTTGTGGTTAGGGTTAGGTTTGTGTTAGGGTTAGGGTTAGGATTAGGTTTGCGTTAATGTTAGTGTTAGGTTTAGGGTTAATTTTAGGGTTAGGTTTGCGTTAAGGTTAGGGTTAGGGTTAGGGTTCGGTTTGCGTTAGGGTTAGGTTTAGGGTTTGGTTTGTGTTAAGGTTATGGTTAGAGATAGGGTTAGGGTTAGGTTTGCGTTAGGGTTATATTTAGGGTTAGGGTTAGGGTTAGGGTTAGGTTTGCGTTAGTGTTAGTGCTAGGGTTAGGGTTAGGGTTAGGTTTACGTTAGAGTTATGGTTAGGGTTAGGGTTAGTGTTAGGGTTTATGGTTATGGTTAGGGTTAGGTTAGCGTTAGGGTTATATTTAGGGTTAGGGTTGGTTAGGTTTTGGTTTGCGTTAGTGTTAGGGTTAGGGTCAGAATTAGGATTTAGGGTTAGGTTTGCGTTAGGTTTAGGGTTAGGGTTAGGTTTATTTTCACGATAGGGTTAGGGTTAGGGTGAGGGTTAGGGTTCGGTTTGCGTTAGGGTTTGGGTTATGGTTAGGGTTAGGGTTAGGGTTAGGTTTGCATTAAGGTTAGGGTTAGGTTTAGGGTTAGGGTTAGTGTTAGGTTTGCATTAGGGTTAGGGTTAGCGTTAGGTTTAGGGTTAGGGTTAGGGTTAGGGTTAGGGTTATGTTTCCGTTAGGGTTAGGGTTAGTTTTAGGGTTAGTGTTAGGGTTACATTTGCGTTAAGGTTAGGGTTAGGGTTAGGTTGAGGGTTAAGTTTACGGTTAGGGTTAGGTTTAGCTTTGCGTTAGGGTTATGGATAAGGTTAGGATTTGGATTAGGGTTAGGTTTGGGTTAGGATTAGGGTTATGGTTAGGGTTAGGGTTAGGGTCAGGTTAGGGTTAGGGTTAGGTTTAGGGTGAGGGTTTGGGTTAGGGTTAGGGTCATTGTTAAGTTTGCGTTAGGGTTAAGGTAGGGTTATGGTTAGTGTTAGGGTTAGGGTTAGGGTTATGGTTAGGGTTATGTTAGGGTTAGGGTTAGGGTTATGGTTATGATTATGGTAGAGTTAGGGTTAGTTTAGCGTTAGGGTTACGGTTAGTGTTAGGGTTGTGTTAGTGTTTTGGATAGGGTAGTTTAGCGTTAGGGTTAGGGTTGGGTTAGGGTTTAGGTTTAAGTTTAGTTTTAGGGTTATGTTTATTGTTTTAGGGTTAGGCTTAGTGTTAGTGTTAGGGTTAGGGTTAGGTTAAGGGTTAGGGTTAAGGTTACGGTTTAGGGTTAAGTTTAGGTTTAGGGTTAGGTTTAGTATTACGGTTAGGGTTAGGGTTAGGTTTAGATTTAGGGTAAGGGTTTGGGTTTGGGTTATGGTTAGGGTAAGTGTTAGGGGTAGGGGTAGCGTTAGGGTTAGGGGTAGGGTTACGGTTAAGGTTAGGTTTAGGGTTAGGGTTAGGGTTAGGTTTGCGTTAGGGTTAGGGTTAGGGTTAGGGTTAGGGTTAGGGTTATGTTTGCGTTAGGGTTAGGGTTAGGGTTAGGGTTAGGGGTAGGGATAGGATTTAGGCTTAGGTTTTCGTTAGGTTTAGTGTTAGGGTTAGTGTTAGGGTTAGGTTTGCGTTAGGGTAAGGGTTAGGGTTAGGTTTTTGTTAGGGTTAGGGTTAAGGTTAGGTTTAAGTTTAGGGTTAGGGTTAGGGTTAGGTTTAGGGTTACGGTTAGGTTTGCGTTAGGGTTAGTGTTAGGGTTAGGGTTAGGTTTTAGGGTTAGGGTTAGATTTAGAGTTAGGGTTAGGGTTAGGATTGTGTTAGGGTTAGGTTTAACGTTAGTTTTAAGGTTAGGGTTAGCTTTAGGGTTAGGTTTAGGGTTAGGTTTGTGTTAGGGTTAGGGTTAGGATTTGGTTTAGGCGTAGGTTTAGGGTTAGGGTTATGGTTAGGGTTAGGGTTAGGTTTGCGTTATTGTTAGGGTTTAGGTTAGTTTTAAGGTTAGCGTTAGCGTTAGTGTTAGGGTTAGGGTTAGGTTTGTGTTAGGGTTAGAGTTAGGGTTAGGTTTAGGCTTAGGGTGAGGATTAGGGTTAGGGTTAGGTTTGCGTTAGGGTTAGGGTTAAGGTTAGTTTTAAGGTTAGGGTTAGTTTTAATTTAGATTTAGGGTTAGGTTGGCTTTAGGGTTAGGGTTAGGGTTAGGATTAGGTTAGGGTTAGGGTTAGGGTTAGGTTTGCGTTACGGTTAGGGTTACGGTAAGGGTAGGGTTAGGTATAGGGCTAGGGTTTAGGGTTAGGGTTAGGGTTAGGGTTATGGTAAGGTTTGCGTTAGGGTTAGTGTTAGGGTTAGGGTTAGGGTTAGGGTTAGGTATAGGTTTAGCATTAGGTTTGCTTTAGGGTTAGGGTTAGGGTTATGATTAGGGTTAGGGTTAGGTTTGCGTAAGGGTTAGAGTTAGGATTATGTTTAGGGTTAGGGTTAGGGTTAGGGTTAGTTTTTTGTTAGTGTTAGGGTTAGGGTTAGGTTAGGTTAGGGTTAGATTTAGGGTTTAGGGTTATGGTTAGGTTTAGTGTTACGTTAGGGTAGGGTTAGGTTAGGGTTTAGGGTTAGGGTTAGGGTAGTGTTAGGGTTAGTCTTAGGGTTAGGGTTACGTTAGGTTTATGGATAAGTTTAGGTTTCGGGTTAAGGTTAGATTTAGGGATAGGTTGAGTTAGGGTTAGGGTTAGGGTTAGGGCTAGGGTTTAGGCCTAGGGTTAGGGTTAGGGTTAGGGTTAGGTTTGCCTTAGGGTTAGGGTTAGGGTTAGGGTTAGGTTGGTGTTAGTGTTATGTTTACGGATAGTGTTAGGTATGTGTTAGGGTTAGTGTTAGGTTTAGGGTTAGGGTTACGGTTAGGGTTAGGTTAGGGTTAGGTTTAGGGTTAGGGTTAGGGTTAGGGTTAGGGTTAGGTTTGCGTTAGGGTTAGGGTTAGTGTTAGGTTTTGGTTAGGGTTATGGTTAGGGTTAGGGTTAGGGATAGGTTGCGTTAGAGTTAGGGTTAGGGTTAAGTTTAGGTTTAGGGATAGGTTTTAGGGTTAGGGTTAGGGTTCGGGTTATTTACCGTTAGGGTTTTATGTTTAGGGTTAGGGTTATGGTTAGGTTTCGGATAAGGTTAGGGTTAGGGTTCGGGTTAGGTTTATGGTTACGGTTAGGGTTAGTGTTAGGGTAAGGTTTGCGTTAAGGTTAGGATTAGGGTTAGGGTTAGGTTTAGGGTTAGGGTTAGGGTTAGGTTTGTGTTAGGGTTAGGGATAGGGTTATGGTTAGAGTTAGGGTTAGGTTCGCGTTAGGATTAGGGTTAGGATTAGGTTTAAGTTTAGGGTTAGGGTTAGGGTTAGGTTTGTGTTAGGGTTAGGGTTATGGATAGGGTTAGGTATTCATTAGGGTTTGGGTGAGGTGTAGTGTTAGGGTTAGGTTGGGTATGCCTTAGGGTTAGGGTTAGTGTTAAGGTTAGGGTTAGGTTTAGGGTTAGGGTTAGGATTTAGGGTTAGGTTTAGGGTTAGCGTTAGGGTTAGGGTTAGGGGTTAGGTTTAGGGTTAAGGTTAGGGTTAGGGTTAGGGTTAGGATGGTTTGCGTTAGAGTTAAGATTAGGGTTAATTTTTGGGTTAGGGTTAGTGTTAGGGGTAGTGTTAGGGTAAGTGCTAGGGTTAGGTTTGCGTTAGAGTTAGGGTTAGGGTTAGGGTTAGGGTTAGGTTTAGGTTTAGGGTTAGGGTTGGGGTTAGGGTTAGTTTTAAGGTTAGGGTTAGCTTTAGGGTTAGGGTTAGATTTAGGTTTGCTTTAGGGTTAGGGTTAAGGTTAGTTTTAAGATTAGGTTTAGCTTTAGGGTTAGGGTTAGCGTTAGGTTTGCGTTAGGGTTTGAGTTAGGGTTAGTGTTAGGGTTAGGGTTAGGGTTAGGTTTGCGTTAGGGTTATGGTAAGAGTTAGATTTAGGTTAGGGTTATGGTTAGGGTTAGTGTTAGGTTAGGGTTAGGTTTAGATTTTAGGGTTATGGTTAGGTTTAGGGTTAGGGTTAGGGTTAGGGTTAGGTTTAGGGTTAGGGTTAGGTTTGCGTCAGGGTTAGGGTTAGGGTTAGGGTTAGGGTTAGGTTTGCGTTAGGTTTAGGGTTAGTGTTAGGATATGGGTTAGGTTTGCGTTGGGATTAGGTTTAGGGTTAGGGTTAGGTTTTCTTTAGGTTTAGGGTTAAGGTTAGGTTTAATGTTAGGGTTCGGTTAGGGTTTGGGTTAAGGTTAGGTTTGCGTTAGGGTTAGGGTTAGGGTTGGGTTACGGTTTAGGTTTAGGGTTAGAGTTAGAGTTAAGGTTAGGGTTAGGTTTGTGTTAGGGTTAGGGTTAAGGTTAGTTTTAAGGTTAGGGTGAGCTTTAGGGTTAGGCTTAGGGTTAGGTTTGCGTTAGGGTTAAGCTTAGGGTTAGAGTTAAAGTTAGGGTTAGGTTTCGATATAGGGTTACGGTTAGGGTAAGGTTTGCGTTACGGTTAGGGTTACGGTTAGGGATACGGTTACGATAGGGCTAGGGTTTAGGGTTAGGGTTAGGGTTAGGGTTAGGATTAGCGTTAGGTTTTTATGGTTAGCGATAAGTTTAGGGTTAGCTTTGCGTTAGGGTTAGGGTGATGTTTTGGGTTAGGGTTAGGGTTAGGGTTAATGTTAGGTTAGGTTTAGTTTTGTGTTAGGTTTAGGGTTAGGGTTTGGGTTAGGGGTAGTTTTGCGTTAGGGATAGGGTTAGGGTTAGGGTTAAGGTTAGGGTTAGGTTTAGGGTTAGGTTTGTGTTAGGTTTAGGGTAAGGTTAGTGGTAGGGTTAGGGTTAGTTTTGCGTTAGGGTTAGGGTTAGGGTTAGGTTTAGGGTTAGGGTTACGGTAAGAGTTAGGCTTAGGTTAGGGTTTAGGTTTAGGTTTAGGGTTAAAGTTAGAGTTAGGGTTAGGGTTAGGTTTGTGTTAGGGTTAGGGTTAACGTTAGTTTTAAATTTGGGGTTAGCTTTAGGGTTAGGGTTAGGGTTAGGTTTGCGTTAGGGTTAGCGTTAGGGTTAGGGTTAGGGTTAGGTTTAGTGTTAGGTTTAGGGTTAGGGTTAGGTTTGCGTTAGGGTTAGGGTTAAGGTTAGTTTTAAGGTTACGGTTAGCTTTAGGTTTAGGTTTATGGTTAGGTTTGCGTTACGGTTAGGGTTAGGGTTAGGGTTAGGGTTAGAGTTACGTTTGCGTTATGGTTAGTGTTACGGTTAGGGTTAGGGTTAGGGATAGGGATAGGGTTTAGGCTTAGGGTTAGGGTTAGGGTTATGGTTAGGGTTAGGTTTACGGTTAGGTTTGTGTTAGGGTTATCGTTAGGGTTAGGGTTAGGGTAGGGTTTAGTGTTAGTGTTAGGGTTAGTTTAGTGTTACTGTTAGGGTTAGGGTTAGGGTTAGGGTTTGTGTTAGGGTTAGGGTTAGGTTTGCGTTATGGTTAGGGTTAGGGTTATGGTTATGGTTAGGGTTAGGTTTAGGGTTAGGGTAGTGTTAGTGTTAGGTTTGCGTTAGGGTTAAGGTTAAGGTTAGTTTTAAGGTTAGGGTTAGCTTTAGAGTTAGGGTTAGGGTTAGGGTTAGGGTTAGGGTTAGGGTTAGGGTTAGGGTTAGGGTTAGGGTTTAGGGTTAGGGTTAGGGTTAGGGTTAGGGTTAGGGTTAGGGTTTAGGGTTAGGGTTAGGGTTAGGGTTAGGGTTAGGGTTAGGGTTTAGGGTTAGGGTTAGGGTTAGGGTTAGGGTTAGGTTTAGGGTTAGGGTTAGGGTTAGGGTTTAGGGTTAGGGTTAGGGTTAGGGTTAGGGTTAGGGTTAGGGTTAGGGTTAGGGTTAGGGTTAGGGTTTAGGGTTAGGGTTAGGGTTAGGGTTAGGGTTAGGGTTAGGGTTAGGGGTTAGGGTTAGGGTTAGGGTTAGGGTTAGGGTTAGGGTTAGGGTTAGGGTTAGGGTTAGGGTTAGGGTTAGGGTTAGGGTTAGGTTTGCGTTATGATTATGGTTAGCGTTAGGGTTAGGTTTGCCTTAGGGTTACTGTTAGGCTTAGGTTAGGGTTAGGTTTAGGGGTTAGGGTTAGGGTTAGGGTTAGGGTTAGGGTTAGGGTTAGGGATAGGTTAGGGTAGGGTTAGCGTTAGGGTTACGGGTTAGAGTTAGGGTTAGGGTTAGGTTTGCCTTAGGGTTAGGGTTAGGGTTAGGTTATGCTTTGGGTTAGGGTTAGGGATAGGTTAGGGTATGGTTAGGGTTAGGGTTAGGTTTTAGGGTTAGGGTTACGTTTAGGGTTAGCTTTAGGGGTAGGATTACGGTTAGGGTTAGGTTTAGATTTAGGGTTAGGTTATGGTTCAGGTTAAGGTTAGGTTTCGGGTTAGGGTTAGGGTTTGGGTTAGGGTTAGGTTTAGGTTAGCGTTAGGGTTACGGTTAGGGTTAGGGTTAGGGTTAGGGTTAGGGTTTAGGGTTAAGGTTAGGTTTAGTTTAGGGTTAGGGTTATGGCTAGGGTTAGGGTTGAGGTTAGCTTGCGTTAGGTTTAGGGTTAGGGTTAGGGTTGGGTTAGTGTTAGGGTTAGGTTTGCATTAGGTTTAGGGTTAGAGTTAGGTTTAGGGTTAGGTTTAGGGTTATGGTTAGGGTTAGGTTTAGGGTTAGGTTTGTGTTAGGGTTTTCGTTAGGGTTAGGGTTAGGGTAGGGTTTTGTGTTAGGGTTAGGGTTAGGTTAGCGTTAGGTTAGGGTTACGGTTAGGGTTAGGGTTAGGGTTGAGTTAGGGTTAGGGTTAGGGTTAGGGTTAGTGTTAGGGTTAGGTTTAGGGTTAAGTTTAGGGTTAGGTTTCCGTTAAGGTTAGGGTTAGGGTTAAGGTTAGGTTTAGGGTTAGGGTTAGGGTTAGGTTAGGGTTAGGGTTAAGGTTTGGTTTCGGGTTAGGGTTAGGTTTAGGGTTAGGTTGAGGTATGGTTAGGGTTAGGGTTAGTGTTACGCTTAGGCTAAGGTTTAGGTTTAT
>NC_142501.1:95496287-95508787 GCF_057876585.1 Rhinolophus sinicus
AGTGTTAGGGTTAGGGTTAGGGTTAGGGTTTAGGGTTAAGGTTAGAGTTAGAGTTAGGGTTAGGTTAAGGTTTGCGTTAGGGTTAGGGTTAAGGTTGGTTTTAAGGTTAGGGTTAGCTTTTCGGTTAGGATTAGGGTTAGGTTTGCGTTAGGGTTACGGTTAGGATTAGGGTTAGGGTTAGGGTTAGGTTTAGGTTTGCGTTAGTGTTAGGGTTAGCGTTAGGGTTAGGGTTAGGGTTAGGGTTATGGTTAGGTTTGCGTTACGGTTAGGGTTACAGTTAGGGTTAGTGTTAGGGATAGGGCTAGGGTTTAGGGTTCGGATTAGGGTTAAGGTTAGTTTTAGCGTTAGGATTTTATTGTTAGCGTTAAGTTTAGGGTTAGGTTTGCGTTAAGGTTAGTGTTAGGGTTAGGGTTAGGTTTAGGGTTAGGTTTGGGTTAGGTTTGGGGTTAGGTTTGCGTTAGGTTTAGGGTTAGGGTTAGGGTTAGGATTAGTGTTAGGTGTCCGTTAGGGTTAGCGTTGGGGTTATTGTAGGGTTATGGTTAAGTTTGCGTTACCGTTGGGGTTAGGATTAGGTTTAGGTTTAGTGTTAGGGTTAGGGTTTGGGTTAGCTTTTCGTTAGGGTTAGGTTTAAGGTTAGGTTTAAGTTTAGAGTTCGGGTTAGGGTTAGGGTTAGGGTTAGTGTTAGGTTTAGGTTTGAGTTAGGGTTAAGGTTTGGGTTATGGTTAGGGTTAGGGTTAGGATTAGGGTTAGGATTAAGTTCAGGGTTAGGGTTAGGGTTAGGGTTAGGTTTGTGTTAGGGTTAGGGTTAGAGTTATATTTGCGTTAGGGTTAGGGTTAGGGTTAGGTATGCGTTAGGGTTAGGGTTAGGGTTAGTGTTAGGGTTAGGTTTGCGTAAGGGTTAGGGTTAGGGTTAGTGTTAAGTTTGCGTGAGGGTTAGGGTTAGGGTTAGGGTTAGGGTTAGGTTTGTGTTAGGGTTAGGTTTAGGGTTATGGTAGGGTGAGGGTTAGGGTTATGTTTAGGGTTAGTGTTAGGTCTGGGGTTTAGTGTAGGGTTAGGCTTAGGGTTAGGGTTAGGGTTAGGGTTTGGTTTGAGTTAGGGTTAGGGTTAGCGTTACGGTTAGGGTTAGGTTTGTGTTAGGGTTACGGTTAGGGTTATGGTTAGCGTTAGGTTTCTGTTAGTGTTAGTTTTAAGGTTAGGGTTAAGGTTAGGGTTAGGGTTTGGTTTGCCTTAGGGTTAGGGTTACGGTTAGGGTTAGGTTCAGGGTTAGGTTTGTTTTAGGGTTAGTGTTACGGTTAGGGTTAGGGTTAGGGTTAGGGTTAGGGTTAGGGTTAGCTTTTCGTTAGGGTTAGGTTTAGGGTTAGGTTTAAGTTTAGGGTTAGGGTTAGGGTTAGAATTACGGTTAGGTTTGCGTTAAGATTAAGTTTAGGGTTAGTGTTAGGGTTAGGGTTAGGGTTAGGGTTAGGGTTAAGGTTAGTTTTAAGGTTAGGGTTAGCCTTTCGGTTCGGGTTAGGGTTAGGTTTGCGTTAGGGTTACGGTTAGGGTTAGGGTTAGGGTTAGGGTTAGGTTTAGGGTTAGGTTTAGGGTTAGGTTTGGGGTTAGGTTTGCGTTAGGTTTAGGGTTAGGGTTAGGGTTAGGGTTAGGTGTTAGGGTTAGGGTTAGGGTTAGGGTTAGGGTTACGGTTAGGGTTAGGGTTAGGATTAGGGTTAGGGTTAGGGTTAGGGTTAGGGTTAGCTTTTCTTTAGGGTTAGGTTTAGGGTTAGGTTTAAGTTTAGGGTTAGTGTTAGCGTTAGAATTACGGTTAGGTTTGCGTTAAGATTAGTGTCAGGGTTAGAGTTAGGGTTAGGGTTAGGGTTAAGGTTTAGGGTTAAGGTTAGAGTTAGAGTTAGGGTCAGGGTTAGGTTTGCGTTAGGGTTAGGGTTAAGGTTAATTTTAAGGTAAGGGTTAGCATTAGGGCTGGGTTAGGGGTAGGTATGCCTTAGGGATAGGGTTAGGGTTAGGGTTAGGGTTAGGGTTAGTGTTAGGTTTTGGATTAGGGATAGGTTAGCGTTAGGGTCAGGGTTAAGTTTAGTTTTAAGGTTAAAGTTAGGTTTATGGTTACGGTTAGGGTTAGTTTTGCGTTAGGGTTAGAGTTAGGGTTAGGGTTAGCGTTAGGTTTAGCTATGCGTTAGGGTTAGGTTTAGGGTTAGGGTTAAGGTAAGGTTTGCTTTAGCGTTAGGGTAAGGGTTAGGGTTAGGGTGAGGGTTAGGGTTAGGTTTGCGTTAGGCTTAGAGTTACTGTTACGGTTAAGTTTAGGGTGAGGTTTGCGTTGGGGTTAGGGTTAGGTTAGGGTTAGGGTTTGGATTAGGTTTGCGTTAGGCTTAGGGTTAGGGTTAGGTTTAGGGTTAGGTTAGGGTTAGGGTTAAGGTTATGTTTCGGGTTAGGGTTAGGTTTAGGGTTAGGGTTAGAGTTACGGTTAGGGTTAGGTTTGCGTTAGTGTTAGGGTTAGGGTTAGGGTTAGGGTTAGGGTTAGGTTTAGGTTTGCGTTACGGTTAGGGTTAGGGTTAGGGTTAGGTTTAGGTTTGCGTTATGATTATGGTTAGGGTTAGGGTTAGGTTTGCCTTAGGGTTACTGTTAGGGTTAGGTTACGGTTAGGTTTAGGGGTTAGGGTTAGGGTTAGGGTTAGGGTTAGGGATAGGTTAGGGTAGGGTTATCGTTATGGTTACGGGTTAGAGTTAGGGTTAGGGTTAGGTTTGCCTTAGGGTTAGGTTATGGTTTGGGTTAGGGTTAGGGATAGGTTAGGGTACGGTTAGGGTTAGGGTTAGGTTTTAGGGTTAGGGTTACGTTTAGGGTTAGCTTTAGGGGTAGGATTACGGTTAGGGTTAGGTTTAGATTTAGGGTTAGGTTAGGGTTCAGGTTAAGGTTAGGTTTCGGGTTAGTGTTAGGGTTTGGGTTAGGGTTAGGTTTAGGTTAGCGTTAGGGTTACGGTTTGGGTTAGGGTTAGGGTTAGGGTTTAGGGTTAAGGTTAGGTTTAGTTTAGGGTTAGGGTTATGGTTAGGGTTAGGGTTGAGGTTAGCTTGCGTTAGGTTTAGGGTTAGGGTTAGGGTTGTTTTAGTGTTAGGGTTACGTTTGCATTAGGTTTAGGGTTAGAGTTAGGTTTAGGGTTAGGTTTAGGGTTATGGTTAGGGTTAGGTTTAGGGTTAGGTTTGTGTTAGGGTTTTCGTTAGGGTTAGGGTTAGGGTAGGGTTTAGTTTTAGGTTTAGGGTTTGGTTAGCGTTAGGTTAGGGTTAGGGTTAGGGTTAGGGTTAGGTTTGAGTTAGGGTTAGGGTTAGGGTTAGGGTTAGGGTTAGGGTTAGGGTTAAGTTTAGGGTTAGGTTTCCGTTAAGGTTAGTGTTAGGGTTAAGGTTAGGTTAGGGTTAGGGTTAGGGTTACGTTAGGGTTAGGGTTAAGGTTAGGTTTCGGGTTAGGGTTAGGTTTAGGGTTAGGTTGAGGTATGGTTAGGGTTAGGGTTAGTGTTACGCTTAGGCTAGGGTTTAGGTTTATGGTTAGGGTTAGGGTTAGGGTTAGGGTAGGTTTGCGTTAGGGTTAGGGTTAGGGTTAGGGTTAGGGTTAGGTTTAGGTTTGCGTTAGGGTTACGGTTAGGGTTAGGGTTAGTTTGCGTTAGGGTTAGTGTTATGGTTAGGATTAGGGTTAGGGTTAGGGTTAGGTTTAGGTTTGCGTTATGGTTATGGTTAGGGTTAGGGTTAGGTTTGCCTTAGGGTTATGGTTAGGGTTAGGTTAGGGTTAGGTTTAGGGTTTAGGGTTAGGGTTAGGGTTAGGGTTATGTTTAGGTTTGCGTTATGGTTATGGTTAGGTTTATGGTTAGGTTTGCCTTAGGGTTAGGGTTAGGTTTCGGTTATGGTTTGGGTTAGGGTTAGGGATAGGTTAAGGTAGGGTTAGTGTTAGGGTTAGGTTTTAGGATTTGGGTTACGTTTAGGTTTAGCTTTAAGGGTTAGGGTTAGGGTTAGGGTTAGGGTTAGGGTTATGTTTAGGGTTTGGGTTAGGGTTAGGTTTAGGTAAGCGTTCGGGTTAGGGTTAAGGTTAGGGTCAGGGTTAGGGTTTAGGGTTAAGGTTAGGTTTAGGTTAGGGTTAGGGTTATGGTTAGGGTTAGGGTTGAGTTTAGCTTGCGTTAGGTTTAGGGTTAGGTTTAGGGTTATGGTTAGGGTTAGGTTTACGGTTAGGTTTGTGTTAGGGTTATCGTTAGTGTTAGGGTTAGGGTAGGGTTTAGTGTTAGTGTTAGGGTTAGGTTAGTGTTACTGTTAGGGTTAGGGTTAGGGTTAGGGTTAGGGTTACGGTTAGGGTTAGGTTTGCGTTAGGGTTAGTGTTAGGGTTAGGTTTATGGTTCCGGTTAGGGTTAGGGTTAGTGTTAGGGTTAGGGTTAGGTTTGCGTTATGGTTAGGGTTAGGGTTATGGTTAAGGTTAGGGTTAGGTTTAGGGTTAGGGTAGTGTTAGGGTTAGGTTTCCGTTAGGGTTACGGTTAAGGTTAGTTTTAAGGTTAGGGTTAGCTTTAGGGTTAGGGTTATGGTTAGGTTTGCGTTAGCGTTACGGTTAGGGTTAGGGTTAGGGTTAGGGTTATGGTTAGGTTTGCGTTAGCGTTACGGTTAGGGTTAGGGTTAGGGTTAGTGTTAGTGTTAGGTTTGCGTTAGGATAACGGTTAGGGTTAGGATTAGGTTTAGGTTAGTGTTAGTGTTAGGGTTAGGTTTGTGTTAGGGTTAGGTTTAGGGTTAGGGTTAGGGTTAGGTTTGCGTTAGGGTTAGGGTAAGGGTTAGGGTTAGGTATGCTTTAGGGTTCGGGTTTGGGTTACGGTTAGGGTTAGGTTTGCGTTAGGATTAGGGTTAGGATTGGGTTAGGTTAGGGTTCGGGTAAAGGTAAGGTTTCGGGTTAGGGTTAGGGTTACGGATAGGGTTAGGTTTCTGTTCAGCTTGTGTTATGGTTAGGGTTAAGGTTAGGGCTAGGGTTAGGGTTTATTGTTAGGGTTAGGATTAGGTTAGCGTTAGGGTTTGGGTTAGGGTTAGGTTATAGGGTTAGATATTCGTTAGGTTTAGGGTTAGGGTTAGGGTTAATTTTATGTTTGCATTAGGGTTAGTGTTAAGGTTAGGGTAGGTGTTAGGGTTAGGTTTTTTTTATGGTTAGGTTTAAGGTTAGGTTTAATGTTAGGGTTAGGTTTAGGGTTAGGGTTACGTTTAGGTTTGCGTTAAGGTTAGGGTTAGGGTCAGTGTAAGGGTTAGGGTTAAGTTTAGGGTTAGGGTAAGGGTTTAGGTTAATGTTAGGTTTAGGTTAGGGTTAGGGTTACGGTTACGGTTAGGGTTAGGGTTAGGGTTTAGGTTTAAGGTTAGGTTTAGTTTAGGATTAGGGATACGGTTAGGGTTAAGGTTAAGGTTAGCTTGCTATAGGCTTAGGGTTAGGGTTAGGGTTGGGTTAGGGTTAGGGTTAGATTTGCATTAGAGTTAGGGTTAGGGTTAGGTTTAGGGTGAGGTTTAGGGTTATGGTTAGGTTTAGGTTTTGGGTTAGGTTTGTGTTAGGGTTATCGTTAGGGTTAGGGTTAGGGAAGGGTTTAGCGTTAGGTTAGCGTTAGAGTTAGGGTTATGGTTAGGGTTAGGATATAGGGTTAGATTTGTGTTAGGTTTAGGTTTAGGTTTAGGGTTAGTGTTAGGTTTGCGTTAGTGTTAGGGTTAGGGGTAGGTTTAGTGTTAGGTTTAGGGTTATGGTTATGGTTAAGGTTAGGGTTAGGTGTGTGTTAGGTTTAAAGTTAGGGTTAGGGCTAGGGTTAGGTTTTAGTGTAGTGGTTAGGGTTAGGTTAGCGTTAGGGTTAGCGTTAGGGTTAGGGTTAGTATTAGGTTATAGGGTTAGATTTGCGTTAGCTTTAGGGTTAGGGTTAGGGTTAGTGTTAGGTTTGCGTTAGGGTTAGGGTTAGGGTTAGGTTTGGTTTAGGGTTAGGTTAGAGATAGGGTTAGGGTTACGGTTAGGGTTAGATTTAGGGTTAGGTTTAGGGCTAAGGTTACGGTTAGGGTTAGGGTTAGGGTTAGGTTGGCGTTAGGGTTAGGGTTAGTGTTAGGGTTAGGTTTAGGGTTAGGTTTGCGTTAGGGTTAGGGATTAGGGTTAGGGTTAGCGTTAGGGTTAGGGTTTAGGGGTATCTTTAGGTTTAGGGTTAGGTTTAGTGTTAGGTTTAGGCTTAGAGTTAGGTTTAGGGTTAGGGTTCGGATTAGTTTTATGGTTAGGGTTAGGGTTAGGGTTAGGGTTAGGGTTAGGGTTATGGTTAGGGTTAGGGTTTAGGGTTAGGTTTAGGGTTAGGGTTAGGGTTAGGTTTTAGGGTTGAGTGTTAGGGTTTAAGGCTAGAGTTTAGGGTTAGGGTTAGGGTTAGGGTTAGGGTTAGGTTTAGGCTTAGGGTTAGGGTTTGGGTTAGGTTAGGTTTAGGGTTAGGGTTAGGGTTAGAGTTAGGGTTAGGGTTAGGGATAGAATTCGGTTTAGGTTTAGGGTTGGGTTAGGGTTGGATTAGCGTTAGGGTTAGGGTTAGGGTTAGGGTTAGGGTTCAGGTTCGGGTTAGGGTTTGGTTTAGGGTTAGGGTTAGGGTTAGGGTTAGGGTTAGGTTTGCTTTAGGGTTAGGGTTAGCGTTAGGTTTGGTTTAGGGTTAGGTTTGCGTTAGGGTTAGGGTTAGAATTAGGATTAGGTTTAGGGTTAGGGTTACGGTTAGGGTTAGGGTTATGGTTAGGTTTGCTTTAGGGTTAGGGTTAGGGTTAGGTTTAGGTTTAGGTTTGCATTAGGGTTAGGTTTAGTGTTAGGGTTAGGGTTAGGGTTAGTGTTTTTGTTAGGTTTAGGTTAACGTTAGGGTTAGGGTTAGGGTTAGGTTTAAGTTTAGGGTTAGGGTTGGGGTTGGTTAGGGTTAGGGTTAGGGTTTAGGGTTAGAGTTAGGTTTAGGGTTAGGTTTAGGTTTATGGTTAGGGTTAGATTTAGGGTAAGTTTTGTGTTAGGGTTTTCGTTAGGGTTAGGGTTAGGGTAGGGTTTAGTGTTAGGGTTAGGGTTAGGTTAGCGTTAGTTTAGGGTTAGGGTTAGGGTTAGGGTTGAGTTAGGGTTAGGGTTAGGGTTAGGGTTAGGGTTAGGGTTAGGGTTAAGTTTAGGGTTAGGTTTCCGTTAAGGTTAGGGTTAGGGTTAAGGTTAGGTTTAGGATTAGGGTTAGGTTAGGGTTAGGATTAAGGTAAGGTTTCGGGTTAGGGTTAGGTTTAGGTTTAGGTTGAGGTATGGTTAGGGTTAGGGTTAGTGTTACGCTTAGGCTAGGGTTTAGATTTATGTTTAGGGTTAGGGTTAGGGTTAGGTTTGCGTTAGGGTTAGGGTTAGGGTTAGGGTTAGGGTTAGGTTTAGGTTTGCGTTAGGGTTAAGGTTAGGGTTAGGATTTGGGTTAGGGTTAGGGTTAGGTTTATGTTTGCGTTATGGTTATGTTTAGGGTTAGGGTTAGGGTTTAGGGTTAGGGTTTAGGGTTAGGGTTAGGGTAAGTGTTAGGGTTTAGTGTTAGGGTTAAGGTTAGGGTTAGTGTTAGGGTTAGGGTTAGGGTTTAGGGTTGAGGGTTAGGGGAAGTGTTAGGGTTTAGGGTTAGGGTTAAGGTTAAGGTTAGGGTAAGTGTTAGTGTTTAGGGTTAGGGTTAAGATTAGGGTTAGTGTTAGGGTTAGGGTTAGGGTTTAGGGTTGAGGGTTAGGGTTTAGGGTTAGGGTTTAGGGTTAGGGTTAGGGTTAGGGTTAGTGTTTAGGGATGAGGGTTAGTGTTTTGGGTTAGGGTTTAGGGTTAGGGTTAGGGTTAGGGTTAGGTTTAGCGTTAGAGTTAGGGTTAGGGTATAGGCTTAGGGTTAGGGTAAGGGTTCGGGTTCGTGCTAGGGTTAGTTTTGCGTTACATTTAGGGTAGAGTTAGGGATAGGGTTAGGGTTAGGGTTAGGGTTAGGATTAGGGTTAGGTTTGTGTTAGGGTTATGGTTAGGGTAAGGGTTAGTGTTAGGGTTTAGTTTAGGGTTACTGTTAGGTTAGCGCTAGGGTTAGGGTTAGGGTTCGGGTTAGGGTTAGGGTTAGTGTTAGGATTTAGGGTTAGGGTTGCTTTAGGTTAGGGTTAGGGTTAGGGTTATGTTTCTGTTAGGGTTAGGGTTAGGGTTAGGCCTATGATTAGGTTTGCGTTAGGGTTACGGTTAAGTTTAGTTTTAAGGTTAGAGTTAGGGTAAGGTTAGGGTAAGGATTTAAGGTTAGGTTTGCTTTAGGTTTAGGTTTAGGGTTAGGGTTATATTTCCGTTAGGGTTAGAGTTATGGTTAGGCTTATGGTTAGGTTTGCGTTAGGTTTACGGTTAAGGTTAATTTTAAGGTTAGGGTTAGGGTTAGGGTTAGGGTTAGAGTTAGGGTTAGGGTAAGGGTTAAGTTTAGGGTTAGGTTTAGGGTTAGGGTTAGGGTTATGGTTACGGTTAGGTTTCCGATAGGGTTAGGGTTAGGGTTAGGGTTAGGGTTAGTGTTAGGGTTAGGTCTGCGTTAGGGTTCAGGTTAGGGTTAGGGTTAGGGTTTTGGTTAGATTTAGGTTTAGGGTTAGGGTTTGGGTTTGGGTTAGGTTTAGGTTAACGTTAGGTTTAGGGTTAGGGTTAGGGTTAGGGTTCAGGGTTAAGTTTTGGTTTAGGGTTAGGTTTAGTGTTTTAGGTTTAGGGTTAGTTTTAGGGTTAGGGTTATGGTTAGGTTTCCGTTAAGGTTAGGGATAGGGTTAGGGTTAGGGTTAGGTTTGCTTTAGGGTTAGGTTTAGGGTTAGGTTTAGGGTTAGGGATAGGCTTATGGTTAGGTTTGCGTTTGGGTTATGGTTAGGGTTAGGGTTAGTGTTAGGGTTTAGGGTTAGGGTTAGGATTAGGTTAGCGTTAGGTTTAGGGTTAGGCTTAGGGTTAGGGTTAGGATTTAGGGTTAGGTTTGCTTTAGGTTTAGAGTTAGGGTTAGTGCTATGTTTCCGTTAGGGTTAGGGTTATGGTTAGTTTTAGGGTTAGGTTTGCGATAGGGTTAGGGTTAAGGTTAGTTTTAAGGTTAAGTTTAGGATTAGGCTTAGGGTTAGGTTTAGTTTTGATTAGAGATAGGGTTAGTGTTATGGTTAGGGTTAGGGTTAGGGTAATGCTTCAGGGTTAAGTTTAGTTTTGTGGTTAGGTTTAGGGTTAGTGTTAGGGTTAGGTTTAGGGTTAGGGTTCAGGTTCTGGTTCGTGTTCGGGTCGGGTTCGTGTACGGGTTTGGGTTCAGGTTCGTGTTTGTGTTCGGGTTCGGGTTAGGGTTAGTTTTGCGTTACATTTAGGGTAGGGTTAGGGATAGGGTTAGGTTTAGGGTTAGGGTTAGGATTAGGGTTAGGTTTGTGTTAGGGTTATGGTTAGGGTAAGGGTTAGTGTTAGGGTTTAGGGTTAGGGTTAGGGTTAGGGTTAGGGTTAGGATTTAGGATTAGGTTTGCTTTCAGTTTAGTGCTAGGGTTACGGTTATGTTTCCGTTAGGGTTAGGGTTAGGCTTATGGTTAGGTTTCGTTAGGGTTAGGGTTAAGGTTTGTTTTAAGGTTAGGCTTAGGGTTAGGGATAGGGTTAGAGTTATGGTTAGGTTTAGGGTTAGTTTAGGGTTAGGATTAGGGTTAGGTTTGCTTTAGAGTTAGGGTTAGGTTTAGGGTTAGGTTTGCGTTAGGGTTAGGGTTAGGGTTAGGCATAGGCTTAGTGTTGGGGTAGGTTTAGGTTTAGGGTTAGGGTTAGGTTTAGGGTTAGGGTTCGGGTTCGGGTTCGTGTTCATGTTCGGGTTCGGGTTCGGGTTCGGTTCCGGGTTCGGGTTCGTGTTTGGGTTCGGGTTTGGGTTAGGGTTAGGCTTAGGGTTAGGGTTAGGTTTGTGTTAGGGTTAGGGTTATGGTTAGGTTTAGGGTTAGGGTTAGGATTAGGGTTAGGTTTGCGTTAGGGTTATGGTTAGGTTAGGGTTAGTGTTAGGGTTTAGGGTTACGGTTAGGTTTAGGGTTAGGGTTAGGGTTAGGGTTAGGGTTATGGTTAGGATTTAGGCTTAAGTTTGCTTTCAGTTTAGTGTTAGGGTTACGGTTATGTTTCCGTTAGGGTTAGGTTTAGGCTTATGATTAGGCTTAGTTAGGGTTAGGGTTAAGGTTAGTTTTAAGGTGAAGCTTAGGGTTATGGTTAGAGTTAGAGTTAGGGTTAGGTTTAGGGTTAGGGTTAGGGTTAGGATTAGTGTTAGGTTTGCGTTAGAGTTAGGGTTAGGTTTAGGGTTAGGGTTCGGGTTAGGTTTGCTTTAGGGTTAGGGTTAGCGTTAGGGTTAGGTTTAGGGTTAGGTTTGCGTTAGGGTTAGCGTTAGGGTTAGGGTTAGGGTTAAGGTTAGGGTTAGGGTTAGGTTTGCGTTAGGGTTAGGGTTAGGGTGAGGTTTAGGGTTAGGTTTGCGTTAGGGTTAGGGTTAGGGTTTAGGGTTAGGGTTAGGGTTAGGGTTTGTGTTAGGGTTAGGTTAATGTTAGGGTTAGGGTTAGGGTTAGGGTTAGGGTTTAGGGTTTAGTTTTGGTTTAGGATTAGGTTTAGTGTTTTAGGTTTATGGTTAGTGTTAGGGTTAGGTTTAGTGTTAGGTTACTGTTAGGGTTAGGGTTAGGGTTAGGGTTAGGTTTATGGTTAGGGCTAAGGTTTAGGGTTATGGTTAGTGTTCGGATTAGGGTTAGCATTAGGGTTTTATGGTTAGGGTTAGGGTTAGGGTTACGTTTGCGTTAAGGTTAGTGTTAGGGTTAGGTTTAGGTTTAGGGTTAGGGATAGTGTTAGGGTCAGTTTTGCGTTACATTTAGGGTAGGTTTAGGGTTAGGGTTAGGTTTGCGTTAGGGTTAGGCTTCAGGTTAGATTTAGGGTTAGGGTTAGGGTTAGGTTTGCGTTAGGATTAGGGTTATGGTTAAGTTTAGGGTTAGGGTTAGGGTTAATTTTGCATTAGGGTTATGGTTAGGGTTAGGGTTAGTGTTAGGGTTTAGGGTAAGGGTTAGGGTTAGGGTTAGGGTTAGGGTTAGGATTTATGGTTAGTTTTGCTTTAGGTTTAGGGTTAGGATTAAGGTTAGTTTCAGGGTTATGTTTCCGTTAGGGTTAGGGTGAGGGTTAGGCTTATGTTTAGGTTTGCGTTAGGGTTACGGTTAAGATTAGTTTTAAGGTTGGGGTTATAGTTAGGGTTAAGGTTAGTTTTAGGGTTAGATTTGCGTTATGGTTAGGGTTAGGGTTTAGTGTTAAATTTAGGATTAGGTTTGCGTTAGGGTTAGGGTTAGGGTTTAGGGTTAAGTTTAGGTTTAGGGTTAGGTTTAGGGTTAGGGTTAGGTTTAGAGTTAGGGTTAGGATTAGTTTTAGGGTTAGGGTTAGGGTTAGGGTTAGGGTTTAGGGTTAGGGTTAGGGTTAGTGTTAGGGTTAGGATTAGAGTTAGGGTTAGGGTTAGGGATAGGATTAGGGTTAGGGTTAGGGTTAGGGTTAGGGTTCGGGTTCGGGTTTGGGTTAGGGTTAGGGTTAGGGTTAGGGTTAGGTTTAGGGTTAGGGCTAAGGTATAGGGTTAGGGTTAGTGTTCGGATTAGGGTTAGCGTTAGGATTTTATGGTTAGGGTTAGCGTTAGTGTTCCGTTTGCGTTAAGGTTAGTGTTAGGGTTAACATTAGGTTTAGGGGATAGGGCTAGTGTTAGGGTTAGTTTTGCGTTACATTAAGGGTAGGTTTAGGGTTAGGGTTAAGTTTGCATTACGGTTAGGCTTAGGGTTAGGGTTAGGGTTAGTTTTGCGTTAGGATTAGGGTTAGGGTTATGTTTAGGGTTAGGGTAAAGGTTAGGATTAGGTTTGCGTTAGGTTATGGTTAGGGTTATGGCTAGTGTTAGGGTTTAGGGTTAAGTTTAGGGTTAGGGTTAAGTTTAGGGTTAGGTTTAGGTTTAGGGTTATGTTTAGGGTTAGGTTTGCGTTAGGGTTATGGTTAGGGTTACGGTAATTGTTAGGGTTTAGGGTTAGGTTAAGTTTAGGGTTAGATTTAGGGTTAGGGTTATGTTTAGGGTTAGGTTTGCGTTACAGTTATGGTTAGGATTAGGGTTAGTGTTAGGGTTTAGGTTAGGGTTACTGTTAGGTTAGCGTTAGGGTTAGGGTTAGGGTTAGGATTTAGGGTTAGGTTTGCTTTAGGTTAGTGTTAGGGTTAGGGTTATGTTTCCGTTAGGGTTAGGGTTAGGGTTAGGCTTATGGTTAGGTTTGCGTTAGGGTTACGGTTAAAGTTAGTTTTAAGGTTAGGGTTAGGGTTAGGGTTAGGGTTAGGATTTAGGGTTAGGTTTGCTTTAAGTTTAGGTTTAGGGTTAGGGTTATGTTTCCGTTAGGGTTAGGGATATGGTTAGGCTTATGAATAGGTTTGCGTTAGGGTTACGTTAAGGTTAGTTTTAAGGTTAGGGTTAGGGTTAGGGTTAGGGTTAGAGTGAGGGTTATGGTAAGGGTTAAGTTTATGGTTAGGGTTAGGGTTAGGGTTAGGGTTAGGGTTAGGTTTACGGT
>NC_142501.1:95511287-95518787 GCF_057876585.1 Rhinolophus sinicus
TGGGTTAGGGTTAGGTTTAGGTTTGATTAGGGTTAGGGTTAGGGTTATGGTTAAGTTTAGGGTTCGGTTTGCATAGGGTTAGTGTTAGGATTCTGGTTAGGGTTAGGTTTGCGTTAGGGTTAGGGTTAGAGTTAGGGTTAGGGTTAGGGTTTAGGGTTAGGGTTAGGGTAAGTGTTAGGGTTAGGTTAGGGTTAGGGTAGGTTAGAATTAGGGTCAGGGTACGGGTAGGGTTAGTGTTAGGGTAGGGTTAGGGTTAGGGTTAGGATTAGGGTTAGGGTTTGAGTTGGGTTAGGGTTGGTGTAGGGTTAGTGATAGGGTTAGGGTTAGGGTTAGGGTTAGGTTTAGGGTTATGGTTAGTGTTCGGGTTTGGTTATGGTTAGGGTTAGGGTTGGGTTAGGGTTAAGGTTTTGGTTAGGTTTAGGGTTAGGGCTAAGGTTTAGGGTTAGGGTTAGTGTTCGGATTAAGGTTAGCGTTAGTGTTTTATGCTTAGGGTTAGGGATAGGGTTACGTTTGCGTTAAGGTTAGTGTTAGGTTTAGGATTAGGTATAGGGTTAGGATTAGTGTTAGGGTTGTGTTAGGGTTAGTTTTGCGTTACATTTAAGGTAGGGTTATTGTTAGGGTTAGGTTTGCGTTAAGGTTAGGCTTAGGGTTAGGTTTAGGGTTAGGGTTATGGTTAGGGTTAGGGTTAGTGTTAGGGCTTATGGTTAGGGTTAGGGTTAGGGTTAGGGTTAGGTTTAGGGTTAGTGTTAGGGTTAGGTTTAGGGTTAGATTTTCGTTAGTGTTAGGGTTAGGGTTAGGGTTAGGGTTAGGGTTATGGTTAGGGTTATATTTGCATTAGGGATAGGGTTAGTGTTCGGGTTATGTTACGGTTAGGTTTGCGATAGGGTTAGGGTTAGGTTTAGGGTTAGGGTGAGGGTTAGGGTATGGGTTATGGTTAGTTTAACGTTAGGGTTAGAGTTAGGGTTAGGGTTAGGGTTTAGGGTTAAGTTTTAGTTTAGGATTAGGTTTAGTGTATTAGGATTATGGTTAGTGTTAGTGTTATGGTTTCGGTTAGATTAACGTTAGGGTCAGGGTTAGGGTTAGATTTAGGGTTAGGGATCGGTTTAGGTTTGCGTTAGAGTTAGGGTTAGGGTTAGGTTTAGGGTTAGGGTTAGTGTTAGGGTTAGGGTTAGGGTAGGGTTAGGATTTAGGGTTGAGGGTTAGGGTTTAAGGTTAGAGTTTAGGGTTAGGGTTAGGGTTAGGGTTAGGGTTAGGGTTTAGGCTTAGGTTTAGGGTTTGGGTTAGGTTAGGTTTAGGGTTAGGGTTAGGGTTAGGGTTAGGGTCAGAGTTAGGGTTAGGGTTAGGGATAGAACTAGGGTTAGGGTTAGGGTTGGGTTATGGTTGGATTAGCGTTAGGGTTAGGGTTAGGGTTATGGTTAGGGTTCGGGTTCGGATTAGGGTTAGGGTTAGGGTTAGGGTTAGGTTTAGGTTTGCTTTAGGGTTAGGGTTAGGGTTTGGTTTGGTTTAGGCTTAGGTTTGCGATAGGGTTAGGGTTATGGTTCGGGTTAGATTTAGGGTTAGGTTTAGGGTTAGGGTTACGGTTAGGGTTAGGGTTAGGGTTAGGTTTGCGTTAGTGTTAGGGTTAGGGTTAGAGTTAGGTTTAGGGTTAGGTTTGCTTTAGGGTTAGCGTTAGGTTTAGGGTTAGGGTTATGGTTAGGGTTAGGGTTAGTGTTTGTGTTAGGTTTAGGTTAACGTTAGGGTTAGGGTTAGGGTTAGGTTTAGGGTTAGGGTTAGGATTAGTTTTAGGATTAGGGTTAGGGTTAGGGTTACGTTTAGGGTTAGGGTTTAGGGTTAGGGTTAGGGTTAGGGTTAGGGTTTAGGGTTAGGGTTAGGGTTAGGGTTAGTGCTTAGGGTTAGGTTTAGGGTTTGTGTTAGGGTTAGGGTTAGGGTTAGGATTAGGGTTTAGGGTTGAGCGTTAGGGTTTAGAGTTAGGGTTTAGTGCTACGGTTAGGATTAGGGTTTAGGCTTAGGTTTAGGGTTAGGGTTAGGTTAGGTTAGGTTTAGGGTTAGCGTTAGGGTTAGGGTTAGGTTTAGGGTTAGGGTTAGAGTTAGGGTTAGAGTTAGGGTTAGGGTTAGAATTAGGGTTACTGTTGGGTTAGGGTTAGGGTTAGGTTTAGGGTTAGAATTAGTGTTAGGGTTGGGTTAGGGTTGGATTACGGTGAGGATTAGGGTTAGGGTTAGGGTTAGGGTTAGGTTTTGGGTTAGTTTTATGGCTAGGGCTAAGTTTAGGGTTATGGTTACGGTTTGGATTAGGGTTAGCGTTAGGGTTTTATGGTTAGGGATAGTGTTAGGTTTAGTTTTGCGTTATATTTACAGTAGTTTTAGGGATAGGGTTAGGATGCGTTAGGGTTAGGCTTAGGTTTAGGTTTAGGGTTAGAGTTAGTGTTAGGTTTGCGTTAGGATTAGGGTTAGGGTTAGTTTTAGAGTTACGGTTAGGGTTAGGGTTAAGTTTGCGTTAGGGTTATGTTTAGGGTTAGGGTTAGTGTTAGGGTTTAGGGTTAGGGTTAGTGTTAGGGTTAGGGTTAGGATTTATGGTTAGGTTTGCCTTAGTTTTAGGGTTAGGGTTAGGGTTATGTTTCCGTTAGGGTTAGGGTTAGGGTTAGGCTTATGGTTAGGTTTGGGTACGGGTTACGGTTAAGATTAGTTTTAAGGTTGGGGTTAGGGTTAGGGTTAGGGTTAGTTTTGCGTTAGGTTTAGGGTTAGGGTATAGGTTAGTTTTAGGGTTAGGTTTGCGTTAGGGTTAGGGTTAGGTTTAGGGTTAGGTTTGCGTTAGGGTTAGGGTTACGGTTTAGGGTAAATTTAGATTTAGGATTAGGTTTAGTGTTAGGGGTAGGATTAGTTTAAGGGTTAGGATTGCGTTAAGGTTAGGGTTAGGTTTAGGGTTAGGTTTAGGGTTAGGTTTGGTTTAGGTTTAGGGTTAGGGTTTAGGGGTAAGTTTAGGTTTAGGGTTAGGTTTAGTGTTAGGTTTAGGCTTAGGGTTAGGTTTAGGGTTAGGGTTAGGATTAGTTTTATGGTTAGGGTTAGGGTTACGATTAGGGTAAGGGTTAGGGTTATGGTTAGGGTTAGGGTTTAGGGTTAGGTTTAGTGTTAGGGTTAGGGTTAGTTTTTAGGGTTGAGTGTTAGGGTTTAAGGCTAGAGTTTAGGGTTAGGGTTAGGGTTAGGGTTAGGGTTAGGGTTACGGTTTAGGCTTCGGTTTAGGGTTTGGGTTAGGTTAGGTTTAGGGTTAGGGTTAGGGATAGAGTTAGGGTTAGGGTTAGGGATAGAATTCGGGTTAGGGTTAGGTTTAGGGTTAGGGTTAGGGTTAGGGTTAGGGTTAGGGTTAGGGTTAGGGTTAGGGTTTAGGGTTAGGGTTAGGGTTAGTGTTAGGGTTAGGGTTAGAGTTAGGGTTAGGGTTAGGGATAGGATTAGGGTTTAGGGTTAGGTTTAGGGTTAGGTTTGCGTTAGGGTTATGGTTAGGGTTAGGGCAAGTGTTAGGGTTTAGGGTTATGGTTACTGTTAGGTTACCGTTAGGGTTAGGGTAAGGGTTAGGGTTAGGATTTAGGGTTAGGTTTGCTTTAGGTTTAGGGTTAGGGTTAGGTTTAGGTTTCTGTTAGGGTTAGTGTTATGGTTATGCTTATGGTTAGCTTTGCGTTAGGGTTACGGTTAAGGTTAGTTTTAAGGTTAGGATTACGGTTAGGGTTAGAGTTAGGGTTAGATTTAAGGTTAGGGTTAGGGTTAGTATTAGGTTTAGTGTTAGGGTTAGGTTTAGGGTTATGGTTAGGGTTAGAGTTAGGGTTAGGGTTAGTTTTACGGTTAGGGTTAGGGTTAGGGTTAGGGTTAGGGTTAGGGTTAGGGTTAGAGTTTGGGTTAGGGTTTGGGTTAGGTTAGGTTTAGGGTTAGGGTTAGGGATAGAGTTAGGGTTAGGGTTAGGGATAGAATTCGGGTTAGGGTTAGGTTTAGGGTTAGGGTAAAGGTTAGGATTAGGTTTGCGTTAGGGTTATGGTTAGGGTTAGGGCTAGTGTTAGGGTTTAGGGTTAGGTTTAGGGTTAGGGTTAAGTTTAGGGTTAGGTTTAGGGTTAGGGTTACGTTTAGGGTTAGGTTTGCGTTAGGGTTATGGTTAGGGTTACGGTAATTGTTAGGGTTTAGGGTTAGGTTAAGTTTAGGGTTAAGTTTAGGGTTAGATTTAGGGTTAGGGTTATGTTTAGGGTTAGGTTTGCGTTAGAGTTATGGTTAGGATTAGGGTTAGTGTTAGGGTTTAGGTTAGGGTTATTGTAGGGTTAGCGTTAGGGTTAGGGTTAGGGTTAGGGTAATGCTTCAGGGTTAAGTTTAGTTTTGTGGTTAGGTTTAGGGTTAGTGTTAGGGTTAGGTTTATGGTTAGGGTTCAGGTTCTGGTTCGTGTTCGGGTCGGGTTCGTGTACGGGTTTGGGTTCAGGTTCGTGTTTGTGTTCGGGTTCGGGTTAGGGTTAGTTTTGCGTTACATTTAGGGTAGGGTTAGGGATAGGGTTAGGTTTAGGGTTAGGGTTAGGATTAGGGTTAGGTTTGTGTTAGGGTTATGGTTAGGGTAAGGGTTAGTGTTAGGGTTTAGGGTTAGGGTTAGGGTTAGGCTTATGGTTAGGTTTCGTTAGGGTTAGGGTTAAGGTTTGTTTTAAGGTTAGGCTTAGGGTTAGGGATAGGGTTAGAGTTATGGTTAGGTTTAGGGTTAGTTTAGGGTTAGGATTAGGGTTAGGTTTGCGTTAGGGTTAGGGTTAGGTTTATGGTTAGTTTTAGGGTTAGGTTTGCTTTAGAGTTAGGGTTAGGTTTAGGGTTAGGTTTGCGTTAGGGTTAGGGTTAGGGTTAGGCATAGGCTTAGTGTTGGGGTAGGTTTAGGTTTAGGGTTAGGGTTAGGTTTAGGGTTAGGGTTCGGGTTCGGGTTCGTGTTCGTGTTCGGGTTCGGGTTCGGGTTCGGTTCCGGGTTCGGGTTCGTGTTTGGGTTCGGGTTTGGGTTAGGGTTAGGCTTAGGGTTAGGGTTAGGTTTGTGTTAGGGTTAGGGTTATGGTTAGGTTTAGGGTTAGGGTTAGGATTAGGGTTAGGTTTGCGTTAGGGTTATGGTTAGGTTAGGGTTAGTGTTAGGGTTTAGGGTTAGGGTTAGGTTTAGGGTTAGGGTTAGGGTTATGGTTAGGATTTAGGCTTAAGTTTGCTTTCAGTTTAGTGTTAGGGTTACGGTTATGTTTCCGTTAGGGTTAGGTTTAGGCTTATGATTAGGCTTAGTTAGGGTTAGGGTTAAGGTTAGTTTTAAGGTGAAGCTTAGGGTTATGGTTAGAGTTAGAGTTAGGGTTAGGTTTAGGGTTAGGGTTAGGGTTAGGATTAGTGTTAGGTTTGCGTTAGAGTTAGGGTTAGGTTTAGGGTTAGGGTTCGGGTTAGGTTTGCTTTAGGGTTAGGGTTAGCGTTAGGGTTAGGTTTAGGGTTAGGTTTGCGTTAGGGTTAGCGTTAGGGTTAGGGTTAGGGTTAAGGTTAGGGTTAGGGTTAGGTTTGCGTTAGGGTTAGGGTTAGGGTGAGGTTTAGGGTTAGGTTTGCGTTAGGGTTAGGGTTAGGGTTAGGGTTAGGGTTAGGGTTAGGGTTTGTGTTAGGGTTAGGTTAATGTTAGGGTTAGGGTTAGGGTTAGGGTTAGGGTTTAGGGTTTAGTTTTGGTTTAGGATTAGGTTTAGTGTTTTAGGTTTATGGTTAGTGTTAGGGTTAGGTTTAGTGTTAGGTTACTGTTAGGGTTAGGGTTAGGGTTAGGGTTAGGTTTATGGTTAGGGCTAAGGTTTAGGGTTATGGTTAGTGTTCGGATTAGGGTTAGCATTAGGGTTTTATGGTTAGGGTTAGGGTTAGGGTTACGTTTGCGTTAAGGTTAGTGTTAGGGTTAGGTTTAGGTTTAGGGTTAGGGATAGTGTTAGGGTCAGTTTTGCGTTACATTTAGGGTAGGTTTAGGGTTAGGGTTAGGTTTGCGTTAGGGTTAGGCTTCAGGTTAGATTTAGGGTTAGGGTTAGGGTTAGGTTTGCGTTAGGATTAGGGTTATGGTTAAGTTTAGGGTTAGGGTTAGGGTTAATTTTGCATTAGGGTTATGGTTAGGGTTAGGGTTAGTGTTAGGGTTTAGGGTAAGGGTTAGGGTTAGGGTTAGGGTTAGGGTTAGGGTTAGGATTTATGGTTAGTTTTGCTTTAGGTTTAGGGTTAGGATTAAGGTTAGTTTCAGGGTTATGTTTCCGTTAGGGTTAGGGTGAGGGTTAGGCTTATGTTTAGGTTTGCGTTAGGGTTACGGTTAAGATTAGTTTTAAGGTTGGGGTTATAGTTAGGGTTAAGGTTAGTTTTAGGGTTAGATTTGCGTTATGGTTAGGGTTAGGGTTTAGTGTTAAATTTAGGATTAGGTTTGCGTTAGGGTTAGGGTTAGGGTTTAGGGTTAAGTTTAGGTTTAGGGTTAGGTTTAGGGTTAGGGTTAGGTTTAGAGTTAGGGTTAGGATTAGTTTTAGGGTTAGGGTTAGGGTTAGGGTTAGGGTTTAGGGTTAGGTTTAGGGTTAGTGTTAGGGTTAGGATTAGAGTTAGGGTTAGGGTTAGGGATAGGATTAGGGTTAGGGTTAGGGTTAGGGTTAGGGTTCGGGTTCGGGTTTGGGTTAGGGTTAGGGTTAGGGTTAGGGTTAGGTTTAGGGTTAGGGCTAAGGTATAGGGTTAGGGTTAGTGTTCGGATTAGGGTTAGCGTTAGGATTTTATGGTTAGGGTTAGCGTTAGTGTTCCGTTTGCGTTAAGGTTAGTGTTAGGGTTAACATTAGGTTTAGGGGATAGGGCTAGTGTTAGGGTTAGTTTTGCGTTACATTAAGGGTAGGTTTAGGGTTAGGGTTAAGTTTGCATTACGGTTAGGCTTAGGGTTAGGGTTAGGGTTAGTTTTGCGTTAGGATTAGGGTTAGGGTTATGTTTAGGGTTAGGGTAAAGGTTAGGATTAGGTTTGCGTTAGGTTATGGTTAGGGTTATGGCTAGTGTTAGGGTTTAGGGTTAAGTTTAGGGTTAGGGTTAAGTTTAGGTTTAGGTTTAGGTTTAGGGTTATGTTTAGGGTTAGGTTTGCGTTAGGGTTATGGTTAGGGTTACGGTAATTGTTAGGGTTTAGGGTTAGGTTAAGTTTAGGGTTAGATTTAGGGTTAGGGTTATGTTTAGGGTTAGGTTTGCGTTACAGTTATGGTTAGGATTAGGGTTAGTGTTAGGGTTTAGGTTAGGGTTACTGTTAGGTTAGCGTTAGGGTTAGGGTTAGGGTTAGGATTTAGGGTTAGGTTTGCTTTAGGTTAGTGTTAGGGTTAGGGTTATGTTTCCGTTAGGGTTAGGGTTAGGGTTAGGCTTATGGTTAGGTTTGCGTTAGGGTTACGGTTAAAGTTAGTTTTAAGGTTAGGGTTAGGGTTAGGGTTAGGGTTAGGATTTAGGGTTAGGTTTGCTTTAAGTTTAGGTTTAGGGTTAGGGTTATGTTTCCGTTAGGGTTAGGGA
>NC_142501.1:95526287-95533787 GCF_057876585.1 Rhinolophus sinicus
AGGGTTAGGGTAGGGTTAGGATTTAGGGTTGAGGGTTAGGGTTTAAGGTTAGAGTTTAGGGTTAGGGTTAGGGTTAGGGTTAGGGTTAGGGTTTAGGCTTAGGTTTAGGGTTTGGGTTAGGTTAGGTTTAGGGTTAGGGTTAGGGTTAGGGTTAGGGTCAGAGTTAGGGTTAGGGTTAGGGATAGAACTAGGGTTAGGGTTAGGGTTGGGTTATGGTTGGATTAGCGTTAGGGTTAGGGTTAGGGTTATGGTTAGGGTTCGGGTTCGGATTAGGGTTAGGGTTAGGGTTAGGGTTAGGGTTAGGGTTAGGTTTGCTTTAGGGTTAGGGTTAGGGTTTGGTTTGGTTTAGGCTTAGGTTTGCGATAGGGTTAGGGTTATGGTTCGGGTTAGATTTAGGGTTAGGTTTAGGGTTAGGGTTACGGTTAGGGTTAGGGTTAGGGTTAGGTTTGCGTTAGTGTTAGGGTTAGGGTTAGAGTTAGGTTTAGGGTTAGGTTTGCTTTAGGGTTAGCGTTAGGTTTAGGGTTAGGGTTATGGTTAGGGTTAGGGTTAGTGTTTGTGTTAGGTTTAGGTTAACGTTAGGGTTAGGGTTCGGGTTAGGTTTAGGGTTAGGGTTAGGATTAGTTTTAGGATTAGGGTTAGGGTTAGGGTTACGTTTAGGGTTAGGGTTTAGGGTTAGGGTTAGGGTTAGGGTTAGGGTTTAGGGTTAGGGTTAGGGTTAGGGTTAGTGCTTAGGGTTAGGTTTAGGGTTTGTGTTAGGGTTAGGGTTAGGGTTAGGATTAGGGTTTAGGGTTGAGTGTTAGGGTTTAGAGTTAGGGTTTAGTGCTAGGGTTAGGGTTAGGGTTTAGGCTTAGGTTTAGGGTTAGGGTTAGGTTAGGTTAGGTTTAGGGTTAGCGTTAGGGTTAGGGTTAGGTTTAGGGTTAGTGTTAGAGTTAGGGTTAGAGTTAGGGTTAGGGTTAGAATTAGGGTTACTGTTGGGTTAGGGTTAGGGTTAGGTTTAGGGTTAGAATTAGTGTTAGGGTTGGGTTAGGGTTGGATTACGGTGAGGATTAGGGTTAGGGTTAGGGTTAGGGTTAGGTTTTGGGTTAGTTTTATGGCTAGGGCTAAGTTTAGGGTTATGGTTACGGTTTGGATTAGGGTTAGCGTTAGGGTTTTATGGTTAGGGATAGTGTTAGGTTTAGTTTTGCGTTATATTTACAGTAGTTTTAGGGATAGGGTTAGGATGCGTTAGGGTTAGGCTTAGGTTTAGGTTTAGGGTTAGAGTTAGTGTTAGGTTTGCGTTAGGATTAGGGTTAGGGTTAGTTTTAGAGTTACGGTTAGGGTTAGGGTTAAGTTTGCGTTAGGGTTATGTTTAGGGTTAGGGTTAGTGTTAGGGTTTAGGGTTAGGGTTAGTGTTAGGGTTAGGGTTAGGATTTATGGTTAGGTTTGCCTTAGTTTTAGGGTTAGGGTTAGGGTTATGTTTCCGTTAGGGTTAGGGTTAGGGTTAGGCTTATGGTTAGGTTTGGGTACGGGTTACGGTTAAGATTAGTTTTAAGGTTGGGGTTAGGGTTAGGGTTAGGGTTAGTTTTGCGTTAGGTTTAGGGTTAGGGTAAAGGTTAGTTTTAGGGTTAGGTTTGCGTTAGGGTTAGGGTTAGGTTTAGGGTTAGGTTTGCGTTAGGGTTAGGGTTAGGGTTTAGGGTAAATTTAGATTTAGGATTAGGTTTAGTGTTAGGGGTAGGATTAGTTTAAGGGTTAGGATTGCGTTAAGGTTAGGGTTAGGTTTAGGGTTAGGTTTAGGGTTAGGTTTGGTTTAGGTTTAGGGTTAGGGTTTAGGGGTAAGTTTAGGTTTAGGGTTAGGTTTAGTGTTAGGTTTAGGCTTAGGGTTAGGTTTAGGGTTAGGGTTAGGATTAGTTTTATGGTTAGGGTTAGGGTTACGATTAGGGTAAGGGTTAGGGTTATGGTTAGGGTTAGGGTTTAGGGTTAGGTTTAGTGTTAGGGTTAGGGTTAGTTTTTAGGGTTGAGTGTTAGGGTTTAAGGCTAGAGTTTAGGGTTAGGGTTAGGGTTAGGGTTAGGGTTAGGGTTACGGTTTAGGCTTAGGTTTAGGGTTTGGGTTAGGTTAGGTTTAGGGTTAGGGTTAGGGATAGAGTTAGGGTTAGGGTTAGGGATAGAATTCGGGTTAGGGTTAGGTTTAGGGTTAGGGTTAGGGTTAGGGTTAGGGTTAGGGTTAGGGTTAGGGTTAGAATTAGGGTTAGGGTTGGGTTAGGGTTGGATTAGGGTTAGGGTTAGGGTTAGGGTTAGGTTTATGGTTAGGGCTAAGGTTTAGGGTTATGGTTAGTGTTCGGATTAGGGTTTGCATTAGGGTTTTATGGTTAGGGTTAGGGTTAGGGTTACGTTTGCGTTAAGGTTAGTGTTAGGGTTAGGTTTAGGTTTAGGGTTAGGGATAGTGTTAAGGTCAGTTTTGCGTTACATTTAGGGTAGGTTTAGGGTTAGGGTTAGGTTTGCGTTAGGGTTAGGGTTAGGGTTAGGTTTGCATTAGGGTTATGGTTAGGGTTAGGGTTAGTGTTAGGGTTTAGGGTAAGGGTTAGGGTTAGGGTTAGGGTTAGGGTTAGGGTTAGCATTTATGGTTAGTTTTGCTTTAGGTTTAGGGTTAGGATTAAGGTTACTTTCAGGGTTATGTTTCCGTTAGGTTTAGGGTGGGGCTAGGCTTATGTTTAGGTTTGCGTTAGGGTTACGGTTAAGATTAGTTTTAAGGTTGGGGTTATGGTTAGGGTTAAGGTTAGTTTTAGGGTTAGATTTGCGTTATGGTTAGGGTTAGGGTTTAGGGTTAAATTTAGGATTAGGTTTGCGTTAGGGTTAGAGTTAGGGTTTAGGGTTAAGTTTAGGTTTAGGGTTAGGTTTAGTGTTAGGTTTAGGGTTAGGGTTAGGTTTAGGGTTAGGGTTAGGATTAGTTTTAGGGTTAGAGTTAGGGTTAGGGTTAGGGTTAGGGTTTAGGGTTAGGGTTAGGGTTAGTGTTAGGGTTAGGGTTAGAGTTAGGGTTAGGGTTAGGGATAGGATTAGGGTTTAGGGTTAGGTTTAGGGTTAGGTTTGCGTTAGGGTTATGGTTAGGGTTAGGGCAAGTGTTAGGGTTTAGGGTTATGGTTACTGTTAGGTTACCGTTAGGGTTAGGGTAAGGGTTAGGGTTAGGATTTAGGGTTAGGTTTGCTTTAGGTTTAGGGTTAGGGTTAGGTTTAGGTTTCTGTTAGGGTTAGTGTTATGGTTATGCTTATGGTTAGCTTTGCGTTAGGGTTACGGTTAAGGTTAGTTTTAAGGTTAGGATTACGGTTAGGGTTAGAGTTAGGGTTAGATTTAAGGTTAGGGTTAGGGTTAGTATTAGGTTTAGTGTTAGGGTTAGGTTTAGGGTTATGGTTAGGGTTAGAGTTAGGGTTAGGGTTAGTTTTACGGTTAGGGTTAGGGTTAGGGTTAGGGTTAGGGTTAGGGTTAGGGTTAGAGTTTGGGTTAGGGTTTGGGTTAGGTTAGGTTTAGGGTTAGGGTTAGGGATAGAGTTAGGGTTAGGGTTAGGGATAGAATTCGGGTTAGGGTTAGGTTTAGGGTTAGGGTAAAGGTTAGGATTAGGTTTGCGTTAGGGTTATGGTTAGGGTTAGGGCTAGTGTTAGGGTTTAGGGTTAGGTTTAGGGTTAGGGTTAAGTTTAGGGTTAGGTTTAGGGTTAGGGTTACGTTTAGGGTTAGGTTTGCGTTAGGGTTATGGTTAGGGTTACGGTAATTGTTAGGGTTTAGGGTTAGGTTAAGTTTAGGGTTAAGTTTAGGGTTAGATTTAGGGTTAGGGTTATGTTTAGGGTTAGGTTTGCGTTAGAGTTATGGTTAGGATTAGGGTTAGTGTTAGGGTTTAGGTTAGGGTTATTGTAGGGTTAGCGTTAGGGTTAGGGTTAGGGTTAGGGTAATGCTTCAGGGTTAAGTTTAGTTTTGTGGTTAGGTTTAGGGTTAGTGTTAGGGTTAGGTTTAGGGTTAGGGTTCAGGTTCTGGTTCGTGTTCGGGTCGGGTTCGTGTACGGGTTTGGGTTCAGGTTCGTGTTTGTGTTCGGGTTCGGGTTAGGGTTAGTTTTGCGTTACATTTAGGGTAGGGTTAGGGATAGGGTTAGGTTTAGGGTTAGGGTTAGGATTAGGGTTAGGTTTGTGTTAGGGTTATGGTTAGGGTAAGGGTTAGTGTTAGGGTTTAGGGTTAGGGTTAGGGTTAGGCTTATGGTTAGGTTTCGTTAGGGTTAGGGTTAAGGTTTGTTTTAAGGTTAGGCTTAGGGTTAGGGATAGGGTTAGAGTTATGGTTAGGTTTAGGGTTAGTTTAGGGTTAGGATTAGGGTTAGGTTTGCGTTAGGGTTAGGGTTAGGTTTATGGTTAGTTTTAGGGTTAGGTTTGCTTTAGAGTTAGGGTTAGGTTTAGGGTTAGGTTTGCGTTAGGGTTAGGGTTAGGGTTAGGCATAGGCTTAGTGTTGGGGTAGGTTTAGGTTTAGGGTTAGGGTTAGGTTTAGGGTTAGGGTTCGGGTTCGGGTTCGTGTTCGTGTTCGGGTTCGGGTTCGGGTTCGGTTCCGGGTTCGGGTTCGTGTTTGGGTTCGGGTTTGGGTTAGGGTTAGGCTTAGGGTTAGGGTTAGGTTTGTGTTAGGGTTAGGGTTATGGTTAGGTTTAGGGTTAGGGTTAGGATTAGGGTTAGGTTTGCGTTAGGGTTATGGTTAGGTTAGGGTTAGTGTTAGGGTTTAGGGTTAGGGTTAGGTTTAGGGTTAGGGTTAGGGTTATGGTTAGGATTTAGGCTTAAGTTTGCTTTCAGTTTAGTGTTAGGGTTACGGTTATGTTTCCGTTAGGGTTAGGTTTAGGCTTATGATTAGGCTTAGTTAGGGTTAGGGTTAAGGTTAGTTTTAAGGTGAAGCTTAGGGTTATGGTTAGAGTTAGAGTTAGGGTTAGGTTTAGGGTTAGGGTTAGGGTTAGGATTAGTGTTAGGTTTGCGTTAGAGTTAGGGTTAGGTTTAGGGTTAGGGTTCGGGTTAGGTTTGCTTTAGGGTTAGGGTTAGCGTTAGGGTTAGGTTTAGGGTTAGGTTTGCGTTAGGGTTAGCGTTAGGGTTAGGGTTAGGGTTAAGGTTAGGGTTAGGGTTAGGTTTGCGTTAGGGTTAGGGTTAGGGTGAGGTTTAGGGTTAGGTTTGCGTTAGGGTTAGGGTTAGGGTTAGGGTTAGGGTTAGGGTTAGGGTTTGTGTTAGGGTTAGGTTAATGTTAGGGTTAGGGTTAGGGTTAGGGTTAGGGTTTAGGGTTTAGTTTTGGTTTAGGATTAGGTTTAGTGTTTTAGGTTTATGGTTAGTGTTAGGGTTAGGTTTAGTGTTAGGTTACTGTTAGGGTTAGGGTTAGGGTTAGGTTTAGGTTTATGGTTAGGGCTAAGGTTTAGGGTTATGGTTAGTGTTCGGATTAGGGTTAGCATTAGGGTTTTATGGTTAGGGTTAGGGTTAGGGTTACGTTTGCGTTAAGGTTAGTGTTAGGGTTAGGTTTAGGTTTAGGGTTAGGGATAGTGTTAGGGTCAGTTTTGCGTTACATTTAGGGTAGGTTTAGGGTTAGGGTTAGGTTTGCGTTAGGGTTAGGCTTCAGGTTAGATTTAGGGTTAGGGTTAGGGTTAGGTTTGCGTTAGGATTAGGGTTATGGTTAAGTTTAGGGTTAGGGTTAGGGTTAATTTTGCATTAGGGTTATGGTTAGGGTTAGGGTTAGTGTTAGGGTTTAGGGTAAGGGTTAGGGTTAGGGTTAGGGTTAGGGTTAGGATTTATGGTTAGTTTTGCTTTAGGTTTAGGGTTAGGATTAAGGTTAGTTTCAGGGTTATGTTTCCGTTAGGGTTAGGGTGAGGGTTAGGCTTATGTTTAGGTTTGCGTTAGGGTTACGGTTAAGATTAGTTTTAAGGTTGGGGTTATAGTTAGGGTTAAGGTTAGTTTTAGGGTTAGATTTGCGTTATGGTTAGGGTTAGGGTTTAGTGTTAAATTTAGGATTAGGTTTGCGTTAGGGTTAGGGTTAGGGTTTAGGGTTAAGTTTAGGTTTAGGGTTAGGTTTAGGGTTAGGGTTAGGTTTAGAGTTAGGGTTAGGATTAGTTTTAGGGTTAGGGTTAGGGTTAGGGTTAGGGTTTAGGGTTAGGGTTAGGGTTAGTGTTAGGGTTAGGATTAGAGTTAGGGTTAGGGTTAGGGATAGGATTAGGGTTAGGGTTAGGGTTAGGGTTAGGGTTCGGGTTCGGGTTTGGGTTAGGGTTAGGGTTAGGGTTAGGGTTAGGTTTAGGGTTAGGGCTAAGGTATAGGGTTAGGGTTAGTGTTCGGATTAGGGTTAGCGTTAGGATTTTATGGTTAGGGTTAGCGTTAGTGTTCCGTTTGCGTTAAGGTTAGTGTTAGGGTTAACATTAGGTTTAGGGGATAGGGCTAGTGTTAGGGTTAGTTTTGCGTTACATTAAGGGTAGGTTTAGGGTTAGGGTTAAGTTTGCATTACGGTTAGGCTTAGGGTTAGGGTTAGGGTTAGTTTTGCGTTAGGATTAGGGTTAGGGTTATGTTTAGGGTTAGGGTAAAGGTTAGGATTAGGTTTGCGTTAGGTTATGGTTAGGGTTATGGCTAGTGTTAGGGTTTAGGGTTAAGTTTAGGGTTAGGGTTAAGTTTAGGTTTAGGTTTAGGTTTAGGGTTATGTTTAGGGTTAGGTTTGCGTTAGGGTTATGGTTAGGGTTACGGTAATTGTTAGGGTTTAGGGTTAGGTTAAGTTTAGGGTTAGATTTAGGGTTAGGGTTATGTTTAGGGTTAGGTTTGCGTTACAGTTATGGTTAGGATTAGGGTTAGTGTTAGGGTTTAGGTTAGGGTTACTGTTAGGTTAGCGTTAGGGTTAGGGTTAGGGTTAGGATTTAGGGTTAGGTTTGCTTTAGGTTAGTGTTAGGGTTAGGGTTATGTTTCCGTTAGGGTTAGGGTTAGGGTTAGGCTTATGGTTAGGTTTGCGTTAGGGTTACGGTTAAAGTTAGTTTTAAGGTTAGGGTTAGGGTTAGGGTTAGGGTTAGGATTTAGGGTTAGGTTTGCTTTAAGTTTAGGTTTAGGGTTAGGGTTATGTTTCCGTTAGGGTTAGGGATATGGTTAGGCTTATGAATAGGTTTGCGTTAGGGTTACGTTAAGGTTAGTTTTAAGGTTAGGGTTAGGGTTAGGGTTAGGGTTAGAGTGAGGGTTATGGTAAGGGTTAAGTTTATGGTTAGGGTTAGGGTTAGGGTTAGGGTTAGGGTTAGGTTTACGGTTAGGTTTGCGATAGGGTTAGGGTTAGGGTTAGGGTTATTGTTAGGGTTAAGTCTGCGTTAGGGTTCGGGTTAGGGTTAGGGTTAGGGTTATGGTTAGGTTTAGGGTTAGGGTTAGGGTTTGGGTTTAGGTTAGGTTTAGTTTAACGTTAGGGTTAGGGTTAGGGTTAGGTTTCCGTTAAGGTTAGGGATAGGGTTAGGGTTAGGGTTAGGTTTGCTTTAGGGTTAGGGTTAGGGTTTGGTTTAGGGTTAGGGTTAGGGTT
>NC_142501.1:96083787-96093787 GCF_057876585.1 Rhinolophus sinicus
CTAACCCTAACCCTAACCCTAACCCTAAACTAACCCTAACGCAAACCTAACCCTAACCATAACCCTAACCCTAAACCTAACTCTAACCCTAACGCAAACCTAAACCTAACCCTAAACCTAACACTAACCCTATCCTTAACGCAAATCTTACCCTAACCCTAATCCTAACTCTAAACCAAACGCAAACCTAAGCCTAAATCCTAATCCTAATCCTAACCCTAACCCTAACCCTAAAGCTAACCTAACCCTAACTTAACCCTAAACATTAACCCTAACCCTAACCCTAATGATAACCCTAACGCAAAACTAACCCAAACCTAACCCTAAACCTAACACAAACCTAAACCTAACCCTAACACTAACCCTAACCATACCCCTAAACCTAACGCTAATCCTAAACCTAAACCTAACCCTAACCCTAACGCAAACCTAACCCTATCCCTAACCCTAACCCTAACGCAAACCTAACCCTAACCCTAACCCTAACCCTAACCCTTACGCAAACTTACCCTAACCCTAACCGTAACCCTAACACTAACCCTAACTCAAACCTAACCCTAAAGCTAACCTTAACCTTAAACTAACCTTAACCCTAACCCTAACGCTAACCTAACCCTAACCCTAACCCTAACCCTAAACCTAACCCTACGTTAACCCCAACGCAAACCTAACCCTAACCCTAACCCTAAACCTAACTATAACCCAAACCCTAATGCAAACCTAATCCTAACCATAACCCTAACCCTAACCCTAACGAAAACCTTACCCTAACCCTAACCCTAACCCTATCCCTAACCCTAACGCAAACCTAACAATAACCCTAACTCTAACCCTAACCCTAAACCTAATACTAACCTTAACCCTAACGCAAACCTAACCCTAACCCTAACCGTAACCCTAACCCTAACCCTAAAGCAAACCTAACCCTAACCTTATCCCTAACCCTTACGCAAACTTAACTCTAACCCTAACCCTAACCCTAACTCAAACCTACCCCTAACCCTAACCTTAACCCGATACCTAACCTTAACCATAACCCTAACCTTAACCCTAAAACTAACCTAACCCTAACCCTAACCCTAACCCTAACCCAAACCTATCCCTAAACCTAAAGCAAACCTAACCCTAAACATAACCCTAACCCTAATCCTAACATAAACCTACCCCTAACCCTAACCCTAACCCTAACGCAAACCTAACCATAACCCTAACCTTAACCCTAATCCTAACGCATACCTAACCCTAACCCTAACCCTAACCCTAACGCAAACCTAACCCTAACCCTAACCCTAACCCTAACCCTAATGCAAACCTAACCATAACCCTAACCCTAACCCTAACCCTAACACAAACCTAACCCTGACCCTAACCCAAACCTTAACGCATACCTAACCATAAGCCTAATCCTAATCCTAACGCAAACCTAACCCTAACCCTAACCCTAACCCTAAACTAAACCTAACGCAAACCTAACCCTAACCATAACCCTAACCCTAAACCTAACCCTAACCCTAACGCAAACCTAAACCTAACCCTAAACCTAACACTAACCCTATCCTTAACGCAAATCTTACCCTAACCCTAATCCTAACTCTAAACCAAACGCAAACCTAAGCCTAAATCCTAACCCTAATCCTAACACTAACCCTAACCCTAAAGCTAACCTAACCCTAACTCTAACCCTAAACAATAACCCTAACCCTAACCCTAACGATAACCCTAACGCAAAACTAACCCAAACCTAACCCTAAACCTAACCCTAACCCTAACCCTAACACTAACCATAACCCTAACGCAAATCTAACCCTAAACTTAACCCTAAACCTAACCCAAACGCAAACCTAACACTAACCCTAACCCTAATCCTAACGCAAACCTAACTTAATCCTACCCCTAACCCTAACTCGTAGCTAAACCTAATCCTAACCCTAACCCTAACCCTAACCCTAACCCTAACCCTAAAGCAAACCTAACCCTAACCATAACCCTAACCCTAACCATAACACAAACCTAAACCTAACCCTAACCCTAACCATAACGCAAACCTAACCATAACCCTAACCCTTACCCTAACCCTAACGCATACCTAACCCTAATCTAACCCTAACACTAACCATAAACAAACCTAACCCTCACCCTAACCCTAACCCTAACGAATACCTAACCCTAAGCCTAATCCTAATCCTAACGCAAACCTAACCTAACCCTAACCCTAAACTAACCCTAACGCAAACCTAACACTAACCATAACCCTAAACTAACCCTAACGCAAAACTAACCCTAACCATAACCCTAACCCTAAAACTAACCCTAAACCTAACCCTAACACAACCTAACCCTAACCCTAAAACTAACACTAACTCTATCCATAACGCAAATCTAACCCTAACCCTAACTCTAAACCTAATGCAAACCTATGCCTCAATCCTAACCCTAATCCTAACCCTAACCCTAACCCTAAAGCTAACCTAACCCTAACTCTGACCCTCAATATTAACCCTAACCCTAACCCTAACGATAACCCTAACGCAAAACTAACCCAAACCTAACCCTAAACCTAACACAAACCTAAACCTAACCCTAACATTAACCCTAACAATAACCCTAACCCTAACCCTAAAACTAAACCAAACCTAACCCTAACTATAACCCTAACCCTAACCCTAACCCAAACCCTAACCCTAACCCTAACCCTAACCCTAACCCTAACGCAATGCTAACCCTAACCCTAAACCTAACCTTAACCCTAACCCTAATCATAACCCTAACCCTAACCCTAACGCAAACCTAACCCTAAACCTAACCCTAACCCTAACGCAAACCTAACCCTAACCCTAACCCTAACCGTAACCCTAACCTAAGCCTAACTCTTATCCTAACACTAACCCTAAACCTAACCCTAACCCTAACCCTAACGCAAAACTAACCCTAACCCTAACCCTAACCCTAACGCAAACCTAACCCTAACCCTAACCCTAACCCTAACCTAAGCTAAATCTTGCTCTAACGCTAACCATAACCCTAACCCTAACCCTAACCCTAACCCTAACGCAAACCTAAACATAAACCTAACCCTAACCCTAACCCTAACGCAAACCTAACCCTAACCCTAACCCTCATCGGAACCCTAACCCTAACGCAAACATAACCCTAACCATAACCCTAACTCTAACCCTAACACAAACCTAACCCTAAACCTAACCCTAAACCTAACCCTAAACCTAATCCTAACACTAACTCTAACGGAAACCTAAACCTAAACTTAACCCTTACCGTAAACCTAACGCCAACTTAACCCTAACACTAACCCTAACCCTAACCATAACCCTAACGCATAACTAACCATAACCCTAACCCTAACCCGAACCCTAACCCTAACGCAAAACTAACCCTAACCATAACCCTAACCATAACCCTAACGCAAAGCTAGCTTAATCCTAACCCAAACCCTAACTCGTAGCTAAACCTAAACCTAACCCTAACCCTAACCAAAACCCTAACTCTAAAGCAAACCTAACCCTAACCATAACCCTAACCCTAAACCTAACACAACCGTAACCCTAACCCTAACCCTAACCCTAACGCAAATCTAACCATAACCCTAACACTATCCCAAACCCTAACACAAACCTAACCCTAACCCTACCCCTAACCCTAACGCATACCTAACCCGAAGCCTAATCCTAATCCTAACGCAAACCTAACCTAACCCTAACCCTAAACTATCCCTAACGCAAACCTAACCCTAACCATAACCCTAACCCTAAAACTACCCTAACCCTAACCCTAATGCAAACCTAACCCTAACCGTAAACCTAACACTAACCCTATCCATAACGCAAATCTAACATTAACCCTAACTCTAAACCTAATGATAACCCTAACGCAAACCTAACCCAAACCTAACCCTAAACCTAACACAAACCTAAACCTAACCCTAACACTAACCCTAACCATACCCCTAAACCTAACGCTAATCCTAAACCTAAACCTAACCCTAACCCTAACGCAAACCTAACCCTAACCCTAACCCTAACCCTAACCGTTACGCAAACTTTCCCTAAACCTAACCGTAACCCTAACACTAACCCTAACTCAAACCTAACCCTAAAGCTAACCTTAACCTTAAACTAACCTTAACACTAACCCTAACGCTAACCTAACCCTAACCCTAACCCTAACCCTAAACCTAACCCTACCTTAACCCCAACGCAAACCTAACCCTAACCCTAACCCTAAACCTAAACCTAACTATAACCCAAACCCTAATGCAAACCTAATCCTAACCATAAACCTAACCCTAACCCTAACCCTAACGAAAACCTTACCCTAACCCTAACCCTAACCCTATCCCTAACCCTAACGCAAACCTAAGAATAACCCTAACTCTAACCCTAAACCTAAACCTAATCCTAACCTTAACCCTAACGCAAACCTAACCCTAACCCTAACCCTAACCCTTACGCAAACTTAACTCTAACGCTAACCCTAACCCTAACCCTAACTCAAACCTAACCCTAACCCTAAACTTAACCAGATACCTAACCTTAACCATAACACTAACCTTAACCCTAAAACTAACCTAACCCTAACCCTAACCCTAACCCTAACCCTAACCCAAACCTAACCCTAAACCTAAAGCAAACCTAACCCTAACCATAACCCTAACCCTAACCCTACCATAAACCTACCCCTAACCCTAACTCTAACCCTAACGCAAACCTAACCCTAACCCTAACCGTATCCCTAACCAAAGCCTAACTCTTACCTTAACACTAACCCTAAATCTAACCCTAACCCTAACCCTAACGCAAACCTAACGCTAACCCTAACCCTAACTCTAACACTAACCCTAACGCAAACCTAAACAGAAACCTAACCCTTACCCTAAACCTAACGCAAACCTAACCCTAACCCTAACCCTAACCCGATCCCTAACACTAACGCAAACCTAACCCTAACCATAACCGAAACTCTAACCCTAACACAAACCTAACCCTAACCCTAACCCTAAACCTAACAATAAACCTAATCCTAACCCTAACTCTAACGGAAACCTAAACCTATACCTAAACCTTACCCTAACCCTAACGCAAACCTAACCCTAACACTAACCCTAACTCTAACCCTAAACCTAACGCATAACTAACCCTAACCCTAACCCTAACCCGAACCCTAACCCTAAGGCAAACCTTACCCTAACCATAACCATAACCGAAACCCTAAACTTAACCCTAACCTAACACTAAACCAACCCTAACACTAACAAATTACCCTAAACCTAACGCTAATCCTAAACCTAACCCTAACCCTAACAGTAACGCAAACCTAACCCTAACCGTAACGCTAACCTAACCCTCACCCTAACCCTAACACTAACCCTATCGCAAACCTAACCCTAACCCTAACCCTAACCCTTATGCAAACTTAACCCTAAACCTAAACCTAACCCTAACCCTAAACCTAAACCCTGGCTAACCCTAACCCTAACCCTAACCATAACCCTAATCCTAACTCAAACCTAAACCTAACCCTAACCCTAAAGCTAACCCTAACCTTAAAATAACCTTACCCCTAACACTAACGCTAACATAACCCTAACCCTGAACCTAACCCTAACCCTAAACCTAACCCTAACCTAATCCAAACCCGAACCCTAACGCAAACCTAAACCTAACCCTAACCCTAACCTTAACCCTAACCCTAACCCTAATCCTTACGCAAATTTAACCCTAACCCTAACCCTAACGCAAACCTAACCCTAATCCTAACCCTAACCCTAACCCTAACGCAAACGTAACCCTAACCCTAACCCTAACCCTAACCGTAACCCTAACCCTAACGCAAACCTAACCCTAACCCAATTCCTATCCCTAACCCTAACACTAACCCTAACGCAAACCTAACCCTAACCCTAACCGTAACCCTAACCAAAGCCTAACTTTTACCCTAACACTAACCCTAAATCTAACCCGAACCCTAACCCTAAGGCAAACCTAACCCTAACCCTAACCCTAACCCTAACCCTAATGCTAACGCAAACCTAACCCTAAACCTAACCCTAACACCATTCCTTTACGCAAACTTAAACCTAACCCTCACCCTAACCCTAACCCTAAACCTAAACCCTGGCCATAACCCTAACCTTAACCCTAACCCTAACCCTAACCCTAACTCAAACCTAACCCTAACCCTAACCCTAAAGCTAACCCTAACGTTAAATTAAACTTAACCCTAACCCTAACGCTAACCTAACCCTAACCCTAACCCTAACCCTAAACTAAGCCTAGCTCTTACCCTAACACTAACCCTAAACCTAACCCTAACCCTAACCATAACATTAACCCTAACTCAAACTTAAACCTAACCCTCACCCCAACCCTAACCCGAAACCTAAACCCTGGCCCTAACCCAAACCTTAACCCTAACACTAACGCTAACCTAACCCTAACCCTGAACCTAACCCTAACTCTAACCCTAACGCAAACCTAACCCGAATCCTAAACCTAACTCTAATCCTAGCGCAAACCTAAGCCTAAATCCTAACCCTTACCCTAACCCTAACCCTAACGCAAACCTAACCCTAACCCTAACCCTAACCCTAACGCAAACCTAACCATAACCCTAACCCTAACCCTAACCCTAACGCATACCTAATCCTAAGACTAATTGTAATCCTAACGCAAACCTAACCCTAACCCTAACCCTAAACTAACCCTAACGGAAACCTAACCCTAACCATAACCCTAACCCTAAACCTAACCCTAACCCTAAACCTAACGCAGTCCTAACCCTAACCCTAAACCTAACCCCAACCCTATCCATAACGCAAATCTAACGCTAACCCTAACCCTAACTCTAAACCTAATGCTAACCTAAGCCTAACTCCTAACCTTAATCCTAATCCTAACCCTAACCCTAAAGCTAACCTAACACTAACCCTAACCCTAACGATAACTCTAACACAAAACTAACCCTAACCTTAACCCTAAACCTAACGCAAAACTAAACCTAACCCTAACCCTAACCCTAACCATAACCCTACTTAACCCTAAACCTAAAACCTAACCTAACCCTAACCCTAACCCTAACCCTAAACCTAACCCTTACCCAAACCAGAACCCTAACCCTAAACCTACCCCTAACCCTAACGCAATCCAAACCCTAACCCTAAACCTAACCCTAAACCAAAACCTAACCCTAACCCTAACCCTAACGCAAACTTAATTCTAACCCTATCCCTATCCCTAACCCTAAACCTAACCCTAACCCTAACGCAAACCTAACCCTAACCCTAACCCTAAACCTAACCTAAGCCTAACTCTTACCCTAACACTAACCCTAAACCTAACCCTAACCCTAACGCAAACCTAACCCTAACCCTAACCCTAACCCTAACCCTAACGGAAACCTAAACATAAACCTAACCCTAACCCTAACCCTAACGCAAACCTAAACCTAACCCTAACCCTAATCCGAACCCTAACCCTAACGCAATCCTAACCCTAACCATAACACTAACTCTAAACCTAACACAAACCTAACCCTAACCCTAACCCTAAACCTAACCCTAAACGTAATCCTAACCCTAACTCTAACGGAAACCTAAACCTAAACCTTACCCTAACCCTAACCCTAATGCAAACCTATCCCTAACCCTAACCCGAACTTGAACCCTAACCCTAACGTAAACCTAACCCTAACCCTAACCCTACCCTAACCCTAACCCTAACGCAAAACTAACCCTCACCCTAACTGTAACCCTAAACCTAAACCCTGGCCTTAACCCTAACCGTAACCCTAACCCTAACCCTATCCATAACGCAAATCTAACCCTAACCCTAACTCTAAACCTAACGCAAACCTAAGCCTAAATCCTAACCCTAATCCTAACCCTAACCCTAACACTAACGCTAACCTAACCCTAACTCTAACCCTAAACATTAATCCTAACCCTAACCCTAACGATAACCCTAACGCAAAACTAACCCAAACCCTAACCCTAAACCTAACACAAACCTAAACCTAACCCTAAACCTAACCCTAACCATAATCCTAACCCTAACCATAACCCTAACCCTAACCCTAAACCTAAACCCTAACCTAACCCTAACCCTAACCCTAACACTAACCCTAACCCTAACCCTAACCCAAAACCTAAACCTAACCCTAACCATAACCCTAACCCTAACCCTAACGCATTCTTAACCCTAACCCTAAAGTAACCCTAAACCTAAACCTAACCCTAACCCTAACCCTAACGCAAACCTAACCCTAAACCTATCCCTATCCCTAATCCTAACCCTAACCCCAACCCTAAGGCAAACCTAACCATAACCCTAACCCTAACACTAACCTAAGCCTAACTCTTACCCTAACACTAACCCTAAATCTAACCATAACCATAACACTAACGCAAACCTAACGCTAACCCTAACCCTAACCCTAACCCTAACGCAAACCTAAACATAAACCTAACCCTAATCCTAACCCTAACCCTATCCCTTACGCAAACTTAACCCTAACCCTAACCCTAACCCTAACCCTAAACCTAAAACCTGGCCCTAACCGTAACCATAACCCTAACCCTAACCCTAACCCTAACTCAAACCTAACCCTAACTCTAACCCTAAAGCTAACCCTAACCTTAAACTAACCTTAACCCTAACCCTAACGCTAACCTATCCCTAACCCTAACCCTAACGCAAACCTAACCCTAACCCTAAGCCTAACCCTAACCATACCCCTAACCCTAACCCTAAAACTAATCTAACCCTAAACTGTAAACCTAACCCTAACCCTATCCTAACCTATCCCTAATCCTAACCCTAACCCTAAACCCTGAAAGTAACCATAACCTAACCCTAACTCTAACCCTAACGGAAACCTAACCCTAACCCTAACCCTAACCCTAACCCTAATGCAGACCTAACCCTAACCCTAACCCTAATGCAGACCTAACCCTAACCCTAACCCTAACGATAACCCTAACGAAAAACTAACCCTAAACCTAACCCTAAACCTAACGCAAACCTAACCATAACCCTAACCCTAACCATAACCCTAACCCTAACCCTAAACCTAAACCCTAACCTAACCCTAACCCAAAGCTAACCCTAACCCTCAACCTAACCCTAACCCTAACCCTATCGCAATACTAACCCTAACCCTAAACCAAACCTAAACCTAAACCTAACCCTAACCCTAACCCTAACGCAAACCTAACCCTAACCCTCTCCCTGTACCTAACCCTAACCCTAAACTTAACCCTAACGAAAAGCTAACCCTAACCCGAACCCTAAACCTAACCTAAGCCTAAATTTTACCCTAACACTAACCCTAAACCTAATCCTAACCCTAAACCTAACGCAAACCTAACCCTAACCTTAACCCTAACTATAACCTAAACCTAACGCAAACTTAAAATAAACCTAACCCTAACCCTAACCCTAACGCAAACCTAACCCTAACAATAACCCTAACTCTAACCCTAAGACAAACCTAACCCTAACCCTAACCGTAAACCTAACCCTAAACCTAATCCTAACCCTAACTCTAACGGAAACCTAAAACTAAACATAACCCAAAACTAACCCTAACGCAAACCTAAACCTAACACTAACCCTAACACTAACCCTAACCCTAACGCAAACCTAACCCTAACTCTAACCCCGAACCCGAACCCTAATCCTAACGCAAACCAAACCCTAACCATAACCCTAAACGAAACCCTAAAGCTAACCCTAACCTAACACTAACCCTAACCCTAACCCTAACATAACCCTAAACCTAAGGCTAATCCTAAACCTAAACCTAACCCTAACCCTAACGCAAACCTTACCGTAACCATAACCCTAACCCTAACCATAACCATAACGCAAACCTAACCCTAACCCTAACCCTAACCCTAACCCTAACGCGTAGCTAAACCTAAAACTAACCATAACCCTAAACCTATCCCTAACCATAAACCTAACGCAAACCTAACCCTAACCATAAC
>NC_142501.1:96101287-96153787 GCF_057876585.1 Rhinolophus sinicus
AACCCTAAACCGAAACCTAACCCTAACCCTAACCCTAACCCTAAATTCTAGTCCTAACCCAAACCCTAACAGTAACCCTAACCCTAACGCAAATCTAACCCTAACCCTAACCCTAACCCTAACCCTAAACCTAATCCTAACCCTAACCGTAACGAAAACCTAAACCTAACCTAACCCAAATGCAAACCTAACCCTAACCCTAACACTAAATCTAACTCTAAACCTAACGCAAACCTAAGCCTAAATCCTAACCCTAACCTTAACCCTAAATCTAACCCTAACGCTAACCTAACCCTAACCCTAACACTAAACCCTAACCCTAACCCTAACGATAACCCTAACACAAACATAACCCTAACCCTAACCCAGCAGTAACACTAAACATAAACCTAAAACTATCCCTAACCCTAACCCTAAGGCAAACCTAACACTAACCCTAACCCAACCCGAATGCTAACCCTAGCCCTAACGCAAGCTAACCATAACCCGAACCATAACCCTAACCCTAAACCTATTTCTACCTAACCCTAGCCGTAACCCTAACCCTAACCCAAATCCTAACCCTAATCCTAAACCTAACCCTAACCCTAACCGTAACGAAAACCTAACCCTAAAACTAACCCTAAACCTAACCCTAATCCTATCCTTAACGCATTCCTAACCATAACCCTAACCCTAACCCTAAACCAAACCCTAACTCTAAACCTAACCCTAACGCAAACCTAACCATAACCCTAAACCTAACCCTAACCTAAGCCTAACCCTTGCCCAAACACTAACCCTAAACCTACTTCTAACCCTAACCCTAACGCAAACGTAACCCTAACCCTGGCCCTAACCCTAACAATAACCCTAACCCTAACCCTACCTCAAACCTAACCATTATCCTAACCCTAACCCTAACGCATAACTAACCCTAACACTAACCCTAACCCGAACCCTAACCCTAAAGCAAACCTAACCCTAACCATAACCCTAACCCTAACCCTAACACAAACATAATCCTAACCCTAACCCTAAACCTAAACCTAAACCTAATCCTAACCCTAACCCTAACGCAAACCTAACCCTAACCCTAACCCTAAACTTAACTCTAACCCTAACGCAAACCTAACCCTAACCGTAACCCTAACCCTAACCCTAACGCAATCCTAACCCTAACCCTAACCCTAAACCTTACACTAATCATAACCCTAAAATTAATGCTAACCATAAAAACCTAACGCTAACCCTAACCCTAACCCTAACCCTAACACTAAACCCATGCCCTATCCGTAACCCTAACCGTAACCGTAACCCTAACCCTAACGCAAACCTAACCCTAACTCTAACCCTAAACATAACCCTAACCTTAAAACTAAACTTAACCCTAACCCTAACGCAAACCTATCCCTAAACCTAACCCTAAACCGAAACCTAACCCTAACCCTAACCCTAACCCTAAATTCTAGTCCTAACCCAAACCCTAACCGTAACCCTAACCCTAACGCAAATCTAACCCTAACCCTAACCCTAACCCTAAACCTAATCCTAACCCTAACCATAACGAAAACCTAAACCTACCCTAACCCAAACGAAAACCTAACCCTAACCCTAACACTAAATCTAACTCTAAACCTAACGCAAACCAAAGCCTAAATCCTAACCCTAACCTTAACCCTAAATCTAACCCTAACGCTAACTTAACCCTAACCCTAACACTAAACCCTAACCCTAACCCTAACGATAACCCTAACACAAACATAACCCTAACCCTAACCAGCACTAACACTAAACATAAACCTAAACCTATCCCTAACCCTAACCCTAAGGCAAACCTAACACTAACCCTAACCCAACCCTAATGCTAACCGTAACCCTAACGCAAGCTAACCATAACCCGAACCATAACCCTAACCCTAACCCTACTTCTACCTAACCCTATCCGTAACCCTAACCCGAAACCTAACCTTAACCCAAACCATAATTTAACACTAACCCTAACCTTAACCCTAACCCTACCCTAACCCTAACCCAAACACTAACACTAACCCTAACCCTAACCCAAATCCTAACGCAAACCTATCCCTAACCCTAACCCTAACCCTATCGTTAACCCTAACGCAAACCTATCCCTTTCCCTAAACCTAACCCTAAAGCAAACCTAACCCTAACCCTAACCCTAACCCTAACCCTAACCCTAACCCTAACCCTAACCCTAACGCGTAACTAAACCTATACCAAATCCTAACCCTAACCCTAACCCTAAACCTAAACCTACGCAAACCTAAGCCTAACCATAACCCTAATTCGAACCCTAACACAAACGTAACCCTAACCCTAACCATAACGCCAATCTAACCATAATCCTATCCCTAACCCTAACCCTAACGCATACCTAAATCTAACCATAACCCTAAACCTAACCCTAACACTAAACCCTAACCCTAACCCTAACCCTAACCGTAACCCTAACCCTAACCCAAACCCTAAACCTAACCCTAAACCGAACGCTAACCCTAACACTAACGCAATCCTAACCCTAACCCTAAACCTAACCATAAACCTAACCCTAACCCTAACCGTAACAAAAACCTAACCCTAAATCTAACCCTAAACCTAACCCTAACCCTATCCTTAACGCATTCATAACCATAACCCTAACCCTAACCCTAAACCTAACCCTAACCGTAACGCTAACCGTAACGCAAAACTAACCCTAACCCTAACCTAAGCCTAACTCTTACCCTGACACTAACCCTAAACCTACTTCTAACCCTAACCCTAACGCAAACCTAACCCTACTCCAAACCCTAACCCTAACCCTAACCCTAACCAAAACCTAACACTAACCCTAACCCTAACCCTAACCCTAACGCAAACCTAACCCTAAACCTAACCCTAACCCTATCCTTAACCCTAACGCAAACCTAACCCTTTCCCTAAACCTAACCCTAAAGCAAACGTAACCCTAACCCTAACCCTAACCCTAACCCTAACACGTAGCTAAACCTAAACCTAACCCTAACCCTAACCCTAACCCTAACCCTAAACCTACGCAAACCTAAGCCTAACTATAACCCTAATTCGAACCCTAACACAAACTTAAACCTAACCCTAACCCTAACGCCAATCTAACCATAATCCTATCCTTAACCCTAACCCTAACGCATTCCTAACTCTAACCATAACCCTAACCTTAACCCTAAACCTAAACCCTAACCCTAACCCTAACCCTAACCGTAACCCTAACCCTAACCCAAACCCTAACCCTAACCCTAAACCTAACGCTAACCCTAACCCTAACGAAATCCTAACCCCAACCCTAACCCTAATCCTAAACCTAACCCTAACCCTAACCGTAACGAAAACCTAACCCTAAAACTAACCCTAAACCTAACCCTAACCCTATCCTTAACGCATTCCTAACCATAACACTAACCCTAAACCTAAACCTAACCCTAACCCTAAACCTAACCCTAACGCAAACCTAACCCTAACACTAACCCTAACCCTAACCTAAGCCTAACTCTTACCCTAACACTAACCCTAAACCTACTTCTAACCCTAACCCTAACGCAAACGTAACCCTAACCTTGGCCCTAACCCTAACAATAAGCCTAACCCTAACCCTAACTCAAACCTAACCACACCCTAACCCTAACCCTAACGCATAACTAACCCTAACCCTAACCCTACCAGAACCCTAACCCTAAAGCAAACCTAACCCTAACCATAACCCTAACCCTAACCCTAACACAAACCTAATCCTAACCCTAACCCTAAACCTAACCCTAAACCTAATCCTAACCCTAACCCTAACGCAAACCTAAACCTAACCCTAACCCTAACCTTAACTCTAACCTTAATGCAAACCTAACCCTAACCGTAACCCTAACCGTAACCCTAACGCAATCCTAACCCTAACCCTAACCCTAAACCTTACACTAAACCTAACCCTAAAATTAACGCTAACCATAAAAACCTAACGCTAACCTTAACCCTAACCCTAAACCTAACACTAAACCCATGCCCTATCCATAACCCTAACCCTAACCGTAACCCTAACCTAACCCAAACCCTAACCCTAAACATAACCCTAACCTTAAAACTAAACTTAACCCTAACCATAACCCAAACCTATCCCTAAGCCTAACCCTAAACCGAAACCTAACCCTAACCCTAACCCTAACCCTAACCCTAAACTCTAGTCCTAACCCAAACCCTAACCGTAACCCTAACCTAACGCAAATCTAACCCTAACCCTAACTCTAACCCTAAACCTAATCCTAACACTAACAATAACGAAAACCTAAACCTACCCTAACCCTAACGCAAACTTAACCCTAACCCTAACACTAAATCTAACTCTAAACCTAACGCAAACCTAAGCCTAAATCCTAACCCTAACTTTAACCCTAAGTCTCACCCTAACGCTAACCTATCCCTAACCCTAACACTAAAACCTAACCCTAACCCTAACGATAAACTTAACACAAACATAACCCTAACCCTAACCCAGCACTAACACTAAACAAGCCCTAAAACTATTCCTAACCCTAACCCTAAGGCAAACCTAACCCTAACCCTAACCCAACTCTAATGCTAACCCTAACCCTAACGCAAGCTAACCATAACCCGAACCCTAACACTAACCCTAACCCTAACCCTACCTCTACCTAACCCTAACCGTAACCCTAACCCGAAACCTAACCTTAACCCAAACCATAATTTAACACTAACCCTAACCCTAACCCTAACCCTACCCTAACCCTAACCCTAACCATAACCCTAACCCTAACCATAAACCCTAAACCTAAACCTACCCTAACCTACCCTAAACCTAACCCTAACCCTAACCTAACACTAACCATAAACCTAACCCTAACCTAAGCCTAACTCTTACCCTAATCCTAACCCTAACCCTAACCCTAAACCTAACCTAACCCTAACCCTAACCCTAACCCTAACCCAAACCTAACCCTAACACTAACCCTAACCCTAACGCAAACCTAACCCTAACCCTAACCCTGACCTAAGCCTAACTCTTACCCTAACACTAACCCTAAACCTACTTCTAACCCTGACCCTAACGCAAACCTAACCATAAACCTAACCCTAACCCTAACCCAAACCCTAACCCTACCCCTAACCCGAACGCAAACCTCACACATAACCTAACCCTAATCCTAACACTAACCCTAACGCAAACCTAACCCTAATCCTAACCCTAACCCTAACCCTAACCCTAACCCTAACCCTAACGCAAACCTAACCCTAACCCTAACCCTAACCCTTACGCAAACTTAACCCTAACCCTAACCCTTACGCAAACTTAACCCTAACCCTAACCCTAAACCTTAACCCTGGCCCTAACCCTAACAATAACCCTAACCCTAACCCTAACTCAAACCTAACCCTAACACTAACCTTAAGCTAACCCTAACCTTAAACCAACCTAACCCTAACCCTAACCCTAACCCTAACCTAAACCTAACTCTAACCCTAACCCTAACGCAAACCTAAACCTTACCCTAACCCTAACCCTAACCCTAACTAAAACCTAACCCTAACCCTTACCCTAACCCTAACCCTAACCCTATCCCTAACCCTTACGCAAACATAACCCTAACCCTAACCCTAACCCTAACCCTAACCCTAAACCTAAACCCTGGCCCTAATCCTAACCCTAACCCTAACCCTAACCTTAACGCAAACCTAACCCTAACCCTAACCCTAAAGCTAACCCTAAACTTAAACTAACCTTAACCCTAACCCTAACGCTAACCTTACCCTAACGTTAACCCTAACCCTAACCCTAACGCTAACCTAACCCTAACCCTAACCCTAACCCTAAACCTAAACCTAACTATAACCCTAACCCTAACGCAAACCTAATCCTAACCCTAACCCTAACCCTAACCCTAACGGAAACCAAACCTAACCCTAACCTAACCCGAACCCTAACCCTAACCCTAACCCTAACCCAAACACTAACACTAACCCTAACCATAACCCTAATCCTAACGCAAACCTATCCCTAAACCTAACCCTAACCCTATACTTAACCCTAACGCAAACCTAACCCTTTCCCTAAACCTAACCCTAAAGCAAACCTAACCCTAACCCTAAACCTAACCCTAACTCTAACCGTAACGAAAACCTAACACTAAATCTAACCCTAAACCTAACCTAACCCTATCCTTAACGCATTCCTAACCATAACCCTAACCCTAACCTAAACCTAACCCTTACCATAGCGCTAACCCTAACGCAAACCTAACCCTAACCCTAACCCTAACCCTAACCCTAACCTAAGCCTAACTCTTACCCTAACACTAACCCTAAACCTACTTCTAACCCTAACGCTAACGCAAACCTAACCCTAACCCTAACCCTAACCCTAACCCTAACCCTAACCCTAACCCGAACGCAAACCTAACTCTTAACCTAACCGTAACCCTAACACTAACACTAACGCAAACCTAAACCTAAACCTAACACTAACCCTAACCATAACGCAAACCTAACCCTAACCCTAACCCTAATCCTAATCCTATCCCTAACGCAAACCTAACCCTAACTCTAACACTAACCCTAAACCCTAGCCCTAACCCCAACCCTAATCCTAACCTTAAGCCTACCTCAACCTAACCCTAACCGTTAACCTAAACAGAAACCTAACCTTAAGCCAAACCGTAACCTAACCCTAACCCTAACCCTAACCCTAACCCTAACACAAACCCTACCGTAACTCTAACCCTAACCCTAAACCTAAACCCTAAACCTAACCCTAACATAACCCTAACCCTAAACCTAACCCTAAACCCTAAACCTAACCATAACATAGTTTTACCATAACCCTAACCCTAACCTAAGCCTAACTCTTACCCTAACCCTAACCGTAAACCTAACCCTAACCCTAGCCCTAACGGAAACCTAACCCTAATCCTAACCCTAACACTAACCCTAACCTAACCCTACCCTAACTTAACCCTAAACCTAACCCTAACCCTAATCCCTAAACCTAACCCTAACCTAACCATAACCCTAAACCTAACGCTAACCCTAAACCTAAACGTAACCCTAACCCTAACGCAAACCTAACCCTAACCCTAACCCTAACACTATCCCTAACCCTAACCCTAACGCAAACCTAACCCTAACGCTAACCCTTACGCAAACTTAACACTAACCCTAACCCTAACCCTAAGCCTAACCCTAACTCAAAGCTAACCCGAACCCTTTCCCTAACCCTAACCCTAACCCTAACCCTAACCCTAACCCTTACGCAAACATAACCCTAACCCTAACCCTAACCCTAACCTTTACCCTAACCCTAACCCTAACCCTAACCTTAACGCAAACCTAACCCTAACCCTAATCCTAAAGCTAACCCTAACCTTAAACTAAACTTAACCCTAACCCTTACGCTAACCTAACCCTAACCCCAACCCTAACCCTAACCTTAACGCAAACCTAACCCTAACCCTAAGCCTAACCATAAACCTAAACCTAACTATAACCCTAACCCTAACGCAAACCTAATCCTAACCCTAACCCTAACCCTAACCCTAACGCAAACCTAACTCTAACCCTAACCTAACCCTAACCCTAACCCTACCCCTAACCCTAACCATAACCCTAACCCTCACCAAAACCTAAAACTAACCCTAACCCTAACCCTAACCCTAACGCAAACCTAACCCTAAACCTAACCCTAACCCTATCCTTAACCCTAACGCAAACCTAACCCTTTCCCTAAACCTAACCCTACAGCAAACCTAACCATAACCCTAACCCTAACCCTAACCCTAACCCTAACGCGTAGCTAAACCTAAACCTAACCCTAACCCTAACCCTAACCCTAAACGTAAACCTACGCAAACCTAAGCCTAACCATAACACTAATTCGAACCCTAACACAAACTTAAACCTAACCGTAACCCTAACGCCAATCTAACCATAATCCTATCCCTAAACGTAAACCCTAACCCTAACCCTAACCCTAACCCTAACCGTAACCCTAACCCTAAACCTAAACCTAAACCCTAACCCTAACCCTAACCCTAACCGTAACCCTAATCCTAACCCAAACTCTAACCCTAACCCTAACCCTAACCCTAACGCCATCCTAACCCTAACCCTAACCCTAATCCTAACCTAACCCTAACCCTAACCATAACGAAAACCTAACCCTAAAACTAACCCTAAACCTAACCCTAACCCTATCCTTAACGCATTCCTAACCATAACCCTAACCCTAAACCTAAACCTAACCATAACCCTAAACCTAACCCTAACGCAAACCTAACCCTAACCCTAACCCTAACCCTAACCTAAGCTTAACTCTTACCCTAACACTAACCCTAAACCTACTTCTAACCATAACGCTAACGCAAACGTAACCCTAAACCTAACACTAACCCTAACCATAACGCTAACCTAACCCTAACCCTAACCCTAAATCCTAGCCCTAACCCTAACCCTAATCCTCACCCTAAGCCTACCTCAACCTAACCCTAACCTTAACCCTAACCCGAAACCTAACCTTAAGCCAAACTCTAACCTAACCCTAACCCTAACCCTAACCCTAACCCTAACCCTAACCCTAACCCAAACACTACCGTAACCCTAACCCTATCCCTAACCCTAACCCAAACACTACCGTAACCATAACCATAACCCTAAACCTAACACTAACGCATACCTAACCCTAACCCTAACCCTAACCCTAACCCTAACGCAAACCTAACTATAACCCTAACCATAAACCTAACCCTAACACAAACTTAACCCTAACCCTAACCCTAAACCTAACGCATACCTAACCCTAAGCCTAACCCTAATCCTAACGCAAACCTAACCCTAACACTAACCCTAAACTAACCCTAACTATAAACCTAACCCTAACCCTATCCATAACGCGAATCTAACCCTAATCCTAACCCTAACTCTAAACCTAACGCAAACCTAAGCCTTAATTCTAACCCTAATCCTAACCCTAACCCTAACCCTTAAGCTAACCTAACCCTAACCCTAACCCTAAACATTAACCCTAACCCTTACCCTAACGATAACCCTAACGCAAAACTAACCTTAACCCTAACCCAAATCTAACGCAAACCTAAACTTAACCTAACCCTAACCCTAATCATAACCCTAACCATAACCCTAAACCATAAACCTAACCCTACCTAACCAACCCCTAAACCTAACCCTAACCCTAACCCTAAACCCTAAACCTAACCCTACGCTAACCTAACCCTAAACCTAACCCTAACCCTAACCATAACCCTAACGCAAACCTAAACCTAACCCTAACCCTAAACTTAATCCTAACCCTAACGCAAACCTAACCCTAAACCTAACCCTACCATAACCCTAACCCTAAACAATCCTAAACCTAACCCTAACCCTATGCCTAACCCTAAACCTAACCCTAACCCTAAACCTTCCCTTAACGCAAACCTAACCCTAAACTTAACGCTAACCATAAAACCTAACGCTAACCCTAACCCTAACCCTAACACTAACACTTAACCCTTGCCCTATCCGTAACCCTAACCCTAACCGTAACCCTAATCCTAACGCAAACCTAACCCAAACCCTAACCGTAAACCTAACCCTAACCTTAAAACTAAACTTAACCCTAACCCTAACGCAGACCTATCCCTAACCCTAACCCTAAACCTAAACCTAAACCGTAGTCCTAACCCTAACCCTAACCCTAAACCTAATCCTAACCATAACCATAACGAAAACCTAAACCTAACCCTAACCCTAACGCAAACCTAACCCTAACCCTAACACTAAACCTAACTCTAAACCTAACGCAAACCTAAGCCTAAATCCTAACCCTAACCTTAACCCTAACTCTAACCCTAACGCTAACCTAACCGTAACCCTAACACTAAACCCTAACCCTAACCCTAACGATAACCCTAACACAAACATAACCCTAAACCTAACCCAGCCCTAACACTAAACATAACCCTAAACCTATCCCTACCCTAACCCTAAGGCAAAAATAAACCTAAACCTAACACAACCCTAACACTAACCCTAACCCTAACGCAAGCTAACCCTAACCCGAACCCTAACCCTAACCCTAACCCTACCACTACCTAACCCTAACCCTAACCCTAACCCGAAACTTAACCTTAACCCAAACCCTAATTTAACCCTAACCCTAACCCTAACCCTACACTAACCCTAACCCTAACCCTAACCCTAACCCTTATGCAAACTTAACCCTAACCCTAACCCTAACCCTAACCCTAACACTAACTCAAACCTAACCCTAACCCTAAAGCTAACCCTAACCTTAAACTAACCTTAAGCCTAACCCTAACGCTAACCTAACCCTAACCCTAACCCTAACCCTAACCCTAACGCAAACCTAACCCTAACGCTAACCCTAACCCTAAACCTAAACCTAACTCTAACCCTAACCCTAACGCAAACCTAAACCTAACCCTAACCCTAACGCAAACCTAACCCTAACCCTAACCCTAACCCTAACCCTAACCCTAACCCAAACCCTAACCATATCCCTACCCATAACCCTAACCCAAACCTAACCCTAACCCTAACCCTAACCATAACCCTAACGCAAACCTAACCCTAAACCTAACCCTAAACCTAACCCTAACCCTAACGCAAACCTAACCCTTACCCTAAACCTAACCCTAACGCAAACCTAACCCTAACCCTAACCCTAACCCTAACCCTAACCATAATGCGTAGCTAAACCTAAACCTAACCCTAACCCTAACCCTAACCCTAAACCTAACGCAAACCTCAGCCTAACCCTAACCCTAACCCTAACCCTAACACAAACGTAACCCTAACCCTAAGCCTACCCCTAACGAAAACCTAACCATAACCCTAACCCTAACCCTAACACTAACGCATACCTAACCCTAACCCTAATACTAACCCTAACCCTAACGCAAACCTAACCATAACCCTAACCCTAAACCTAACCCTAACACAAACTTAACCCTAACCCTAACCCTAAACCTAACGCATGCCTAACCCTAAGCCTAACACTAATCCTAACGCAAACCTAACCCTAACACTAACCCTAAACTAACCCTAACTATAAACGTAACCCTAACCCTATCCATAACGCAAATCTAACCCTAACCCTAACCCTAACTCTAAACCTAACGCAAACCTAAGCCTTAATTCTAACCCTAATCCTAACCCTAACCCTAACCCTGAAGCTAACCTAACCCTAACCCTAACCCTAAACATTAACCCTAACCCTTACCCTAACGATAACCCTAACGCAAAACTAACCTTAACCCTAACCCAAATCTAACGTAAACCTAAACTTAACCCTAACCCTAACCCTAATCATAACCCTAACCATAACCCTAAACCCTAAACCTAACCCTACCTAACATACCCCTAAACCTAACCCTAACCCTAACCCTAAACCCTACGCCTAACCCTAACCCTAACTCTACCTAACCCTAACCCTAACCCTAAACCTAACCCTAACCCTAAACCCTTGACCTCTCCGTAACCCTAACCCTAACCGTAACCCTAACCCTAACGCAAACCTAACCCTAACCCTAAGCCTAACCCTAACCCTACCCCTAACCCTGACCCTAACCTAAACTTAACCGTAAACCGTAACCCTAACCCTAACCCTACCCTAACCTATCCCTAATCCTAACCCTAACCCTAAACCCTAAAACTAACGCTAACCTAACCCTAACCCTAACCCTAATGCAAACCTAACCCTAACCATAAGCCTAACCGTAACCCTAACGCAAACCTAAACCTAAACCTAACTCTATCCCTAACCCTAACCCTAACACAAATCTAACCCTAACCCTAAACCCTAGCCCTAACCCTAACCCTTACCCTAACCCTAACCCTAACGCAAACCTAAACCTAACCCTAACCCTAACCCTCACCAAACCCAAACCCTAACCCTAAACTCTAAACTAAGCCTAAACCAAAACCCTATCCCTAACCCTAAACCGAATCCGAACCCTAACCCTAACCATAACACTATCCCTAACGCATACCTAACCCTAACCCTATCCCTAAATCTAACCCTAACGCAAACCTAACCCTAACCCTAACCCTAAAATAACCCTAACGCATAAATAACCCTAATCCTAACACAAACCCTAACCCTAACCTTAACGCAAACCTGTACCTAACCCTAACACTAACCTTAACCCTAACCCTAACGCAAACCTAACCCTAACCCTAACAATAACGCAACCTAACCCTATCCCAAAACGTAACCCTAACCCTAACCATAACCCTAAACCTAACGCAAACCTAACCCTAACTAAAGCCCTAACCCTAACCCAAACACAAACCTCACCCTAACCCTAACCCTAACCCTAACGGAAACCTAACCATAACCCTAACCATAACACTAACCCTAACGCATACGAAACCCTAACCCTATCCCTAACCCTAATCCTAACGCAAACCTAACCCTAACCCTAACCCTAAACTAACCCTAACAGAAACCTAACGCTAACCATAACCCTAACCCTAAACCTAACCCTAACCCTTACACAAACCTAACCCTAACACTAAGCCTAACCCTAACGCATACCTAACGCTTAGCCTAACACTAATCCTAACGCAAACTTAACCCTAACCCTAACCCTAAACAAACCCTAACGCAAACCTAAACCTAACCATAATCGTAACCCTAAACCTAACACTAACCCTAACCCTAACGCAAACCTAACCCTTACCATAAACCTAACCCTAACTCTATCCATAACGCAAATCTAACCCTAACACTATCCCTATCTCTAAACCTAACGCAAAACTAAGCCTAAACCCTAACCCTAACCCTAACCCTAACCGTAAACCTAATCCTAACCCAAACCCTAAACCTAACCGTAAACCTAACCCTAACCCTAACCCTAACGCAATCCTAACCCTAACCTTATCCCTAACCCTAACCCTAACCTTAACGCAATCCTAACCCTAACCCTAACCATAAATCTAACCCTAACCCTAACCCTAACGCAAACCTACCCCTAACCCTAACCCTAACCCTAACCTAAGCCTAACACTTAACCAAACACTAACCCGAAACCTAACCCTAACCCTAACCCTAACGCAAACCTAACCCTAACCCTAACCCTAACCCTAACCCTAAACCTAACCTGAACGCAAACCTAACCCTAAAACAAACCTAACACTAACCATAACCCTAACGCAAACCTAAACCTAAACCTAACACGAACCCTAAACCTAACGCAAACCTAACCCTAACCCTAACCCTAACCCTAACCCTAACGCATAACTAAACCTAATCCTAACAATAACCCGAACCCTAACACTAACGCATACCTAACCCTAACTATAACCCTAACCCTATACACTAACACAAACCTAACACTAACCCTAACCCTAACCCTATCCCTAATCCTAACGCAAACCTAACCCTAACCCTAACCTTAACCCTAACCCTAACGCAAACCTAACCCTAAACCTAACCCTAACCCTAACCTAACCCTAAACCTAACCCTAACGCAATTCTAACCCTAAACCAAACCCTAACCCTAACCCTAACCATAACGGAAATCTAACCCTAACCCAAACCCTAACCCTAAACCGTAACCTAACCCTACCCTAACCTAACCCGAAACCTAACCCTAACCCTAAACTTAAACCTAACCCTAACCGTAACGCAAACCTTACCCTAACCTAACCATAACCCTAACCCTAACCCTAACTCAAACCGAACCCTAAAGCTAACCCTAACCTTAAAATAACCTTAACCCTAACCCTAACGCAAACCTAACCCTAACCCTAACCCTAAACCTAACCTTAAACCTAAACCTAACTCTAACCTTAACCCTAACGCAAAACTAACCCTAACCCTAACCCTAACCCAAACTCTAACACAAACCTAACCCTAACCCTAACCTTAACGCAAACCTAACCATAACCCTAAATCTAACCCTAACCCAAAACCTAAACATAACCTTAACCCTAACGCAAACCTAACCCTAAACCTAACCCTAACCTAACCCTAACGCAAACCTAACCCTAACCCTAACCCTTACGCAAACTTAACTCTAACCCTAACCCTAACCCTAAGGCAAACCTAATCCTAACCCTAACCTTTACCCGAAACCTAACCTTAACCCTAACCCTAACCTTAACCCTAACACTAACCTAACCCTAACTCTAACCCTAACCCTAACCCAAAACTAACCCTAACCCTAACCCTAACCGTAACTCAAATCTAACCCTAAACCTAACCCTAACACTAACCCAATCGCAAACCTAACCCTACCCTAACACTAACCCTAACCCTAACGCAAACCTAACCCTAACCCTAACCCTGACACTTACCGTAACCCTAAACCTAACGCGTAGCTAAACCTAAACCTTGCCCTAAACCTAACCCTAACCCTAACCCTAACCCTAACCCTAACCCAAAAGCAAACCTAACCCTAACGATAACCCTAACCCTAACCCTAACACTAACCCTAACGCGTAGCTAAACCTAAACCTAACCCTAACCCTAACCCTAACCCTAAACTTAACCCTAAAGCAAACCTAACCCTAACCATAACCCTAACCCTAACCCTAACTCATACCCTAACCCTAACATTAAACCTAACCATAACCCTAACCCTAACGCAATCCTAACCCTAACCCTAACCCTAACCCTAAACATAACCCTAACCCTTAACCTTACCTTAATGCAAACTTAACCCTAAACTTAATGCTAACCATAAAAACCTAACGCTAAACCTAACCCTAACCCTAACCCTAACCCTAAACCCTTGCCCTATTCGTAACCCTAACACTAACCGTAACCCTAACCCTAATGCAAACCTAACCCTAACCCTAACACTAAACCTAACCCTAACTTTAAAACTAAACTTAACCCTAACCCTAAAGCGAAAACTAACCCTAACCCTAACCCTAACCCTAAACCATAGTCCTACCAAAACCCTAACTGTAACCTTAACCCTAACGCATATCTAACCCAAACCCTAACCCTAACCCTAACCCTAACACTAAACCTAATCCTAACACTAGCTATAACGCAAACCTAAACCTAACCCTAACCCTAACCTTAACCCTAACCCTAATGCAAACCTACCCCTAACCCAGCCATAAAGGTAACCCTCACCTTAAAACTAACCTTAACCCTAACCCTAGGGCAAACCTAACCCTAAATCTAAACCTAAACATAACCCTAACGCAAAACTAACCCTAACCCTAACCCTACCCTAACCCTAAAATCCTAACCATAACCCTAACCCTAACGCAAACCTAACCTTAACCATAACCCTTACCCTAACCCTAACGCAAAGCTAACCCTAACCCTAAACCTTACCCTAAACCTAATCCTAACCCTAACCTTAACGCAAACCTAAACCTAACCTAACCCTAACCTTAACCCTAACCCTAACGCAAACGTAAGCCTAAACCTAACCCTACCCTAACCCTAAAATCCTAACCCTAACCCTAACCCTATGCCTAACCCTAAACCTAAACCTAACCCTAAACCTTACCTTAACGCAAACCTAACACTAAACTTAAGGCTAACCATAAAAACCTAACGCTAACCCTAAACCTAACCCTAAACCTAACCCTAACCCTAAACCCTTGCCCTATCCGTAACCCTAACCCTAACCGTAACCCTAACCCTAATGCAAACCTAACCCTAACTATAACCCTAAACCTAACCCTAACCTTAAACTAAACTTAACCCTAACCCTAACGCAAACCTATCCCTAACCATAAACCTAAACCGAAACCTAACCCTAACCTTAACCCTAACCCTAACCCCTAGTCCTAACACAAACCCTAACCGAAACCATAATCCTAATGCAAATCTAACCCTAACCCTCACCCTAAACCTAACCCTAAACCTAATCCTAACCTTAACCCTAACGCAAACGTACACCTAACCCAGCCTTAAAGCTAACCCTAACCTTAAAACTAACCTTAACCCTAACCCTAACGCAACCTAACCCTAACCCTAATCCTAACACTAACCCTAATGCAAACCTAACACTAACCCTAACCTAACCCTAAACCTAACGCAAATCTAACCCTAAATCCTAACCCTAACATTAACACTAACTCTAAACCTATCGCTAACCTAACCCTAACCCTAACACTAAACCCTAACCTTAATTTTAACCATAACGATAACCCTAACACAAACCTAACCCTAAACCTAAGCCAGCCCTAACACTAAACACAACCCTAAACCTATCCCTACCCCTAACCCTAAGGCAAACTTAACCCTAACTCTAACCCAACCCTAACCCTAACCCTAACGGAAACTAACCCTAACCCGATCCCTAACCGTAACCCTAACCCTAAACCTTAACCTAACCTTATCCCTAAACCCTAACCTTAACCCTAACCCTAACATAACCCTAACCCAAACCCTAAACATAATCCTACCCCTAACCCTAACCCATAACATAACCCTAAATCTAAACCCTAAACCTAACCCTACGCTAACCTATCCCTAACCCTAACCCTAACACTAAACCCTAAAACTAACCCTAACCTAACCCTAACCCTAACCCTAATGCAAACTTAACCCTAACCCAAACCTTAACCCTAACTCTAAAGCAAACCTAACCCTAACCCTAAACCTAACACTAACCCTAACCTTAACGCAAACCTTACCCTAAACCTAACCCTAACCCTAACACTAACCCTAAACCCTAGCCCTAACCCTAACCCTAAAACTAAACGCTGGCCCTAAACCTAACCCTAAACCTAACCCTAACCCTAACACTAATCCTAACTCTAACGCAAACCTAACCCTAACCCTAACCCTAAAACTAACCCTTACGCAAACTTAACCCTAAACCTAACCCTAACCCTAACACTAAACCTAAACCCTGGCCTTACCCTAACCCTAACCCTAACCCTAACCCTAACCCTAACCCTAACCCTAACCCTAACGCAAACCTAAACCTAAACCTAACCCTAACGCTATCCCTAAAACTAACGCAAACATAAACCTAACCATAACCCTAACCCTAACCCTAACGCAAACCTAACCCTAACCCTAACCCTAACCCTAACCCTAAACCTAACCCTAACCCTAACCAAAATGCAACCTAACCCTATCAGTATACCTAACCCTAACACTAACCATAACCCTAACCTAACTCAAACCTAAACCTAACCAAAACCCTAACCATAACCCAAACACAAACCTAACCCTAACCCTAACCCTAACCCTAACGCAAACCTAACCATAACCCTAACCATAACACTAACCCTAACGCATACCTAACCCTAACCCTAACCCTAAACCTAACCCTAACGAAAAACCTAAACATAACCCTAACCCTAACCCTTACGCAAACTTAACCCTAACCCTAACACTAACCCTAACCCTAAACCTAAACCCTGGCCCTAACTCTAACCCTAACCCTAAAACTAACCCTAACCCTAACGCAATCCTAACCCTAAACCTAACCATAACCCTTTCCCTAACCCTAACGCAAAAATAACCCTAACCCTAACCCTAACCCTAACCCTAACCCTAACCCTAACCCTAACGCAAACCTAAACCTAACCCTAACCCTAACTCTAACCCTAAACCTATCCCTAAACCTAACCCTAACCCTAACCATAACGCAACTTAACCCTATCCCTAAACCTAACCCTAACCCTAACCATAACCCTAAACCTAACACAAACCTAACCCTAAACTAAACCCTAACCCTAACCAAAACACAAACCTTACCCTTACCCTAACCCTAACTCTAACGCAAACCTAAACATAACCCTAATCATAACACTAACCCTAACGCAAACCTAACCCTAACCCAAACCCTAAACTAACCCTAACGCAAACCTAACCCTAACCATAACCCTAATACTAAATCTAACCGTAACCCTAACCCTAACCCTAACGCATACCTAACGCTAAGCCTAACCCTAATCCTAACGCAAACCTAACCCTAACCCTAAACAAACCCTAACGCAGATCTAAACCTAACCATAATCGTAACCCTAAACCTAACCCTAACCCTAACCGTAACGGAAACCTAACCCTAACCCTAACCCTAACCCTAACGCATAACTAACCCTAATCCTAACCCTAATCCGAACCCTAACCATAACGCATGCCTAACCCTAACCATAACCCTAACCCTAACTCTAACACAAACCTAACACTAATCCTAACCCTCAACCTAACCCAAAACCTAATCCTAACCCTAAACTTAACGCAAACCTGTACCTAACCGTAACCCTAACCCTAACCCTAACCCTAACCCTAAACCTAACCCTAACCCTAACAATAACGCAACCTAACCCTATTCCTAAACCTAACCCTAACCCTAACCATAACCCTAAACCTAACGCAAACCTAACCCTAACCAAAACCCTAAACCTAACCCAAACACAAACCTAACCCTAACCCTAACCCGAACACTAAAGCAAACCGAACCATAACCCTAACCATAACACTATCCCTAACGCATACCTAACCCTAACCCTATCCCTAAATCTAACCCTAACGCAAACCTAACCCTAACCCTAACCCTAAAATAACCCTAACGCATAAATAACCCTAATCCTAACACAAACCCTAACCCTAACCCTAACGCATACCTAACCATAACCATAACCCTAACCCTAACCGTAACACAATCCTAACCCTAACACTAACCCTAAACCTAACCCAAAACCTAATCCTAACCCTAACCTTAACGCAAACCTGTACCTAACCCTAACACTAACCTTAACCCTAACCCTAACGCAAACCTAACCCTAACCCTAAACCTAACCCTACCCTAACCCTAACGGAAACCTAACCATAACCCTAACCATAACACTAACCCTAACGCATACGAAACCCTAACCCTATCCCTAACCCTAACCCTAACGCAAACCTAACCCTAACCCTAACCCTAAACTAACCCTAACAGAAACCTAACGCTAACCATAACCCTAACCCTAAACCTAACCCTAACCCTTACACAAACCTAACCCTAACACTAACCCTAACCCTAACGCATACCTAACGCTTAGCCTAACACTAATCCTAACGCAAACTTAACCCTAACCCTAACCCTAAACAAACCCTAACGCAAACCTAAACCTTACCATAATCGTAACCCTAAACCTAACCCTAACCCTAACCCTAACGCAAACCTAACCCTTACCATAAACCTAACCCTAACTCTATCCATAACGCAAATCTAACCCTAACACTATCCCTAACTCTAAACCTAACGCAAAACTAAGCCTAAACCCTAACCCTAACCCTAACCCTAACCGTAAACCTAACCCTAACCCAAACCCTAAACCTAACCGTAAACCTAACCCTAACCCTAACCCTAACGCAATCCTAACCCTAACCTTATCCCTAACCCTAACCCTAACCTTAACGCAAACCTAACCCTAACCCTAACCATAAATCTAACCCTAACCCTAACCCTAACGCAAACCTATCCCTAACCCTAACCCTAACCCTAACCTAAGCCTAACACTTAACCTAACACTAACCCTAAACCTAACCCTAACCCTAACCCTAACGCAAACCTAACCCTAACCCTAACCCTAACCCTAACCCTAAACCTAACCTGAACGCAAACCTAACCCTAAAACAAACCTAACACTAACCATAACCCTAACGCAAACCTAAACCTAAACGTAATACGAACCCTAAACCTAACGCAAACCTAACCCTAACCCTAACCCTAACCCTAACCCTAACCCTAACGCATAACTAAACCTAATCCTAACAATAACCCGAACCCTAACACTAACGCATAACCAACCCTAACTATAACCCTAACCCTATACACTAACACAAACCTAACACTAACCCTAACCCTAACCCTAACCCTATCCCTAATCCTAACGCAAACCTAACCCTAACCCTAACCTTAACCCTAACCCTAACGCAAACCTAACCCTAAACCTAACCCTAACCATAAACCTAACCCTAAACCTAACCCTAACGCAATTCTAACCCTAACCCTAACCCTAACCCTAACCCTAACCATAACGGAAATCTAACCCTAACCAAAACCCTAACCCTAAACCGTAACCTAACCCTACCCTAACCTAACCCGAAACCTAACCCTAACACTAAACTTAAACCTAACCCTAACCGTAACGCAAACCTTACCCTAACCTAACCATAACCCTAACCCTAACCCTAACTCAAACCGAACCCTAAAGCTAACCCTAACCTTAAAATAACCTTAACCCTAACCCTAACGCTACCCTAACACTAACCCTAACCCTAACCATAACCCTAACCCTAACTCTAACACAAACCTAACACTAATCCTAACCCTCAACCTAACCCAAAACCTAATCCTAACCCTAAACTTAACGCAAACCTGTACCTAACCGTAACCCTAACCCTAACCCTAACCCTAACCCTAAACCTAACCCTAACCCTAACAATAACGCAACCTAACCCTATTCCTAAACCTAACCCTAACCCTAACCATAACCCTAAACCTAACGCAAACCTAACCCTAACCAAAACCCTAAACCTAACCCAAACACAAACCTAACCCTAACCCTAACCCGAACACTAAAGCAAACCGAACCATAACCCTAACCATAACACTATCCCTAACGCATACCTAACCCTAACCCTATCCCTAAATCTAACCCTAACGCAAACCTAACCCTAACCCTAACCCTAAAATAACCCTAACGCATAAATAACCCTAATCCTAACACAAACCCTAACCCTAACCCTAACGCATACCTAACCATAACCATAACCCTAACCCTAACCGTAACACAATCCTAACCCTAACACTAACCCTAAACCTAACCAAAACCTAATCCTAACCCTAACCTTAACGCAAACCTGTACCTAACCCTAACACTAACCTTAACCCTAACCCTAACGCAAACCTAACCCTAACCCTAAACCTAACCCTACCCTAACCCTAACGGAAACCTAACCATAACCCTAACCATAACACTAACCCTAACGCATACGAAACCCTAACCCTATCCCTAACCCTAACCCTAACGCAACCTAACCCTAACCCTAACCCTAAATTAACCCTAACAGAAACCTAACGCTAACCATAACCCTAACCCTAAACCTAACCCTAACCCTTACACAAACCTAACCCTAACACTAACCCTAACCCTAACGCATACCTAACGCTTAGCCTAACACTAATCCTAACGCAAACTTAACCCTAACCCTAACCCTAAACAAACCCTAACGCAAACCTAAACCTAACCATAATCGTAACCCTAAACCTAACCCTAACCCTAACCCTAACGCAAACCTAACCCTTACCATAAACCTAACCCTAACTCTATCCATAACGCAAATCTAACCCTAACACTATCCCTAACTCTAAACCTAACGCAATACTAAGCCTAAACCCTAACCCTAACCCTAACCCTAACCGTAAACCTAACCCTAACCCAAACCCTAAACCTAACCGTAAACCTAACCCTAACCCTAACCCTAACGCAATCCTAACCCTAACCTTATCCCTAACCCTAACCCTAACCTTAACGCAAACCTAACCCTAACCCTAACCATAAATCTAACCCTAACCCTAACCCTAACGCAAACCTACCCCTAACCCTAACCCTAACCCTAATCTAAGCCTAACACTTAACCTAACACTAACCCGAAACCTAACCCTAACCCTAACCCTAACGCAAACCTAACCCTAACCCTAACCCTAACCCTAACCCTAAACCTAACCTGAACGCAAACCTAACCCTAAAACAAACCTAACACTAACCATAACCCTAACGCAAACCTAAACCTAAACCTAACACGAACCCTAAACCTAACGCAAACCTAACCCTAACCCTAACCCTAACCCTAACCCTAACGCATAACTAAACCTAATCCTAACAATAAACCGAACCCTAACACTAACGCATACCTAACCCTAACTATAACCCTAACCCTATACACTAACACAAACCTAACACTAACCCTAACCCTAACCCTAACCCTATCCCTAATCCTAACGCAAACCTAACCCTAACCCTAACCTTAACCCTAACCCTAACGCAAACCTAACCCTAAACCTAACCCTAACCCTAACCTAACCCTAAACCTAACCCTAACGCAATTCTAACCCTAAACCAAACCCTAATCCTAACCCTAACCATAACGGAAATCTAACCCTAACCCAAACCCTAACCCTAAACCGTAACCTAACCCTACCCTAACCTAACCCGAAACCTAACCCTAACCCTAAACTTAAACCTAACCCTAACCGTAACGCAAACCTTACCCTAACCTAACCATAACCCTAACCCTAACCCTAACTCAAACCGAACCCTAAAGCTAACCCTAACCTTAAAATAACCTTAACCCTAACCCTAACGCTACCCTAACACTAACCCTAACCCTAACCATAACCCTAACCCTAACGCAAACCTAACCCTAACCCTAACCCTAAACCTAACCTTAAACCTAAACCTAACTCTAACCTTAACCCTAACGCAAAACTAACCCTAACCCTAACCCTAACCCAAACTCTAACACAAACCTAACCCTAACCCTAACCTTAACGCAAACCTAACCATAACCCTAAATCTAACCCTAACCCAAAACCTAAACATAACCTTAACCCTAACGCAAACCTAACCCTAAACCTAACCCTAACCCTAACCCTAACGCAAACCTAACCCTAACCCTAACCCTTACGCAAACTTAACTCTAACCCTAACCCTAACCCTAAGGCAAACCTAATCCTAACCCTAACCTTTACCCGAAACCTAACCTTAACCCTAACCCTAACCTTAACCCTAACACTAACCTAACCCTAACTCTAACCCTAACCCTAACCCAAAACTAACCCTAACCCTAACCCTAACCGTAACTCAAATCTAACCCTAAACCTAACCCTAACACTAACCCAATCGCAAACCTAACCCTACCCTAACACTAACCCTAACCCTAACGCAAACCTAACCCTAACCCTAACCCTGACACTTACCGTAACCCTAAACCTAACGCGTAGCTAAACCTAAACCTTGCCCTAAACCTAACCCTAACCCTAACCCTAACCCTAACCCAAAAGCAAACCTAACCCTAACGATAACCCTAACCCTAACCCTAACACTAACCCTAACGCGTAGCTAAACCTAAACCTAACCCTAACCCTAACCCTAACCCTAAACTTAACCCTAAAGCAAACCTAACCCTAACCATAACCCTAACCCTAACCCTAACTCATACCCTAACCCTAACATTAAACCTAACCATAACCCTAACCCTAACGCAATCCTAACCCTAACCCTAACCCTAACCCTAAACATAACCCTAACCCTTAACCTTACCTTAATGCAAACTTAACCCTAAACTTAATGCTAACCATAAAAACCTAACGCTAAACCTAACCCTAACCCTAACCCTAACCCTAAACCCTTGCCCTATTCGTAACCCTAACACTAACCGTAACCCTAACCCTAATGCAAACCTAACCCTAACCCTAACACTAAACCTAACCCTAACTTTAAAACTAAACTTAACCCTAACCCTAACGCAAACCTATCCCTAACCCTAACCCTAAACCGAAAACTAACCCTAACCCTAACCCTAACCCTAAACCATAGTCCTACCAAAACCCTAACTGTAACCTTAACCCTAACGCATATCTAACCCAAACCCTAACCCTAACCCTAACCCTAACACTAAACCTAATCCTAACACTAGCTATAACGCAAACCTAAACCTAACCCTAACCCTAACCTTAACCCTAACCCTAATGCAAACCTACCCCTAACCCAGCCATAAAGGTAACCCTCACCTTAAAACTAACCTTAACCCTAACCCTAGGGCAAACCTAACCCTAAATCTAAACCTAAACATAACCCTAACGCAAAACTAACCCTAACCCTAACCCTACCCTAACCCTAAAATCCTAACCATAACCCTAACCCTAACGCAAACCTAACCTTAACCATAACCCTTACCCTAACCCTAACGCAAAGCTAACCCTAACCCTAAACCTTACCCTAAACCTAATCCTAACCCTAACCTTAACGCAAACCTAAACCTAACCTAACCCTAACCTTAACCCTAACCCTAACGCAAACGTAAGCCTAAACCTAACCCTACCCTAACCCTAAAATCCTAACCCTAACCCTAACCCTATGCCTAACCCTAAACCTAACCCTAACCCTAAACCTTACCTTAACGCAAACCTAACACTAAACTTAAGGCTAACCATAAAAACCTAACGCTAACCCTAAACCTAACCCTAAACCTAACCCTAACCCTAAACCCTTGCCCTATCCGTAACCCTAACCCTAACCGTAACCCTAACCCTAATGCAAACCTAACCCTAACTATAACCCTAAACCTAACCCTAACCTTAAAACTAAACTTAACCCTAACCCTAACGCAAACCTATCCCTAACCATAAACCTAAACCGAAACCTAACCCTAACCTTAACCCTAACCCTAACCCCTAGTCCTAACACAAACCCTAACCGAAACCATAATCCTAATGCAAATCTAACCCTAACCCTCACCCTAAACCTAACCCTAAACCTAATCCTAACCTTAACCCTAACGCAAACGTACACCTAACCCAGCCTTAAAGCTAACCCTAACCTTAAAACTAACCTTAACCCTAACCCTAACGCAACCTAACCCTAACCCTAATCCTAACACTAACCCTAATGCAAACCTAACACTAACCCTAACCTAACCCTAAACCTAACGCAAATCTAACCCTAAATCCTAACCCTAACATTAACACTAACTCTAAACCTATCGCTAACCTAACCCTAACCCTAACACTAAACCCTAACCTTAATTTTAACCATAACGATAACCCTAACACAAACCTAACCCTAAACCTAAGCCAGCCCTAACACTAAACACAACCCTAAACCTATCCCTACCCCTAACCCTAAGGCAAACTTAACCCTAACTCTAACCCAACCCTAACCCTAACCCTAACGGAAACTAACCCTAACCCGATCCCTAACCGTAACCCTAACCCTAAACCTTAACCTAACCTTATCCCTAAACCCTAACCTTAACCCTAACCCTAACATAACCCTAACCCAAACCATAAACATAATCCTACCCCTAACCCTAACCCATAACATAACCCTAAATCTAAACCCTAAACCTAACCCTACGCTAACCTATCCCTAACCCTAACCCTAACACTAAACCCTAAAACTAACCCTAACCTAACCCTAACCCTAACCCTAATGCAAACTTAACCCTAACCCAAACCTTAACCCTAACTCTAAAGCAAACCTAACCCTAACCCTAAACCTAACACTAACCCTAACCTTAACGCAAAACTTACCCTAAACCTAACCCTAACCCTAACACTAACCCTAAACCCTAGCCCTAACCCTAACCCTAAAACTAAACGCTGGCCCTAAACCTAACCCTAAACCTAACCCTAACGCTAACACTAATCCTAACTCTAACGCAAACCTAACCCTAACCCTAACCCTAAAACTAACCCTTACGCAAACTTAACCCTAAACCTAACCCTAACCCTAACACTAAACCTAAACCCTGGCCTTACCCTAACCCTAACCCTAACCCTAACCCTAACCCTAACCCTAACCCTAACGCAAACCTAAACCTAAACCTAACCCTAACGCTATCCCTAAAACTAACGCAAACATAAACCTAACCATAACCCTAACCCTAACCCTAACGCAAACCTAACCCTAACCCTAACCCTAACCCTAACCCTAAACCTAACCCTAACCCTAACCAAAATGCAACCTAACCCTATCAGTATACCTAACCCTAACACTAACCATAACCCTAAACCTAACTCAAACCTAAACCTAACCAAAACCCTAACCATAACCCAAACACAAACCTAACCCTAACCCTAACCCTAACCCTAACGCAAACCTAACCATAACCCTAACCATAACACTAACCCTAACGCATACCTAACCCTAACCCTAACCCTAAACCTAACCCTAACGAAAAACCTAAACATAACCCTAACCCTAACCCTTACGCAAACTTAACCCTAACCCTAACACTAACCCTAACCCTAAACCTAAACCCTGGCCCTAACTCTAACCCTAACCCTAAAACTAACCCTAACCCTAACGCAATCCTAACCCTAAACCTAACCATAACCCTATCCCTAACCCTAACGCAAAAATAACCCTAACCCTAACCCTAACCCTAACCCTAACCCTAACCCTAACCCTAACGCAAACCTAAACCTAACCCTAACCCTAACTCTAACCCTAAACCTATCCCTAAACCTAACCCTAACCCTAACCATAACGCAACTTAACCCTATCCCTAAACCTAACCCTAACCCTAACCATAACCCTAAACCTAACACAAACCTAACCCTAAACTAAACCCTAACCCTAACCAAAACACAAACCTTACCCTAACCCTAACCCTAACTCTAACGCAAACCTAACCATAACCCTAATCATAACACTAACCCTAACGCAAACCTAACCCTAACCCAAACCCTAAACTAACCCTAACGCAAACCTAACCCTAACCATAACCCTAATACTAAATCTAACCGTAACCCTAACCCTAACCCTAACGCATACCTAACGCTAAGCCTAACCCTAATCCTAACGCAAACCTAACCCTAACCCTAAACAAACCCTAACGCAGATCTAAACCTAACCATAATCGTAACCCTAAACCTAACCCTAACCCTAACCGTAACGGAAACCTAACCCTAACCCTAACCCTAACCCTAACGCATAACTAACCCTAATCCTAACCCTAATCCGAACCCTAACCATAACGCATGCCTAACCCTAACCATAACCCTAACCCTAACTCTAACACAAACCTAACACTAATCCTAACCCTCAACCTAACCCAAAACCTAATCCTAACCCTAAACTTAACGCAAACCTGTACCTAACCGTAACCCTAACCCTAACCCTAACCCTAACCCTAAACCTAACCCTAACCCTAACAATAACGCAACCTAACCCTATTCCTAAACCTAACCCTAACCCTAACCATAACCCTAAACCTAACGCAAACCTAACCCTAACCAAAACCCTAAACCTAACCCAAACACAAACCTAACCCTAACCCTAACCCGAACACTAAAGCAAACCGAACCATAACCCTAACCATAACACTATCCCTAACGCATACCTAACCCTAACCCTATCCCTAAATCTAACCCTAACGCAAACCTAACCCTAACCCTAACCCTAAAATAACCCTAACGCATAAATAACCCTAATCCTAACACAAACCCTAACCCTAACCCTAACGCATACCTAACCATAACCATAACCCTAACCCTAACCGTAACACAATCCTAACCCTAACACTAACCCTAAACCTAACCCAAAACCTAATCCTAACCCTAACCTTAACGCAAACCTGTACCTAACCCTAACACTAACCTTAACCCTAACCCTAACGCAAACCTAACCCTAACCCTAAACCTAACCCTACCCTAACCCTAACGGAAACCTAACCATAACCCTAACCATAACACTAACCCTAACGCATACGAAACCCTAACCCTATCCCTAACCCTAACCCTAACGCAAACCTAACCCTAACCCTAACCCTAAACTAACCCTAACAGAAACCTAACGCTAACCATAACCCTAACCCTAAACCTAACCCTAACCCTTACACAAACCTAACCCTAACACTAACCCTAACCCTAACGCATACCTAACGCTTAGCCTAACACTAATCCTAACGCAAACTTAACCCTAACCCTAACCCTAAACAAACCCTAACGCAAACCTAAACCTTACCATAATCGTAACCCTAAACCTAACCCTAACCCTAACCCTAACGCAAACCTAACCCTTACCATAAACCTAACCCTAACTCTATCCATAACGCAAATCTAACCCTAACACTATCCCTAACTCTAAACCTAACGCAAAACTAAGCCTAAACCCTAACCCTAACCCTAACCCTAACCGTAAACCTAACCCTAACCCAAACCCTAAACCTAACCGTAAACCTAACCCTAACCCTAACCCTAACGCAATCCTAACCCTAACCTTATCCCTAACCCTAACCCTAACCTTAACGCAAACCTAACCCTAACCCTAACCATAAATCTAACCCTAACCCTAACCCTAACGCAAACCTATCCCTAACCCTAACCCTAACCCTAACCTAAGCCTAACACTTAACCTAACACTAACCCTAAACCTAACCCTAACCCTAACCCTAACGCAAACCTAACCCTAACCCTAACCCTAACCCTAACCCTAAACCTAACCTGAACGCAAACCTAACCCTAAAACAAACCTAACACTAACCATAACCCTAACGCAAACCTAAACCTAAACGTAACACGAACCCTAAACCTAACGCAAACCTAACCCTAACCCTAACCCTAACCCTAACCCTAACCCTAACGCATAACTAAACCTAATCCTAACAATAACCCGAACCCTAACACTAACGCATAACCAACCCTAACTATAACCCTAACCCTATACACTAACACAAACCTAACACTAACCCTAACCCTAACCCTAACCCTATCCCTAATCCTAACGCAAACCTAACCCTAACCCTAACCTTAACCCTAACCCTAACGCAAACCTAACCCTAAACCTAACCCTAACCCTAAACCTAACCCTAAACCTAACCCTAACGCAATTCTAACCCTAACCCTAACCCTAACCCTAACCCTAACCATAACGGAAATCTAACCCTAACCAAAACCCTAACCCTAAACCGTAACCTAACCCTACCCTAACCTAACCCGAAACCTAACCCTAACCCTAAACTTAAACCTAACCCTAACCGTAACGCAAACCTTACCCTAACCTAACCATAACCCTAACCCTAACCCTAACTCAAACCGAACCCTAAAGCTAACCCTAACCTTAAAATAACCTTAACCCTAACCCTAACGCTACCCTAACACTAACCCTAACCCTAACCATAACCCTAACCCTAACTCTAACACAAACCTAACACTAATCCTAACCCTCAACCTAACCCAAAACCTAATCCTAACCCTAAACTTAACGCAAACCTGTACCTAACCGTAACCCTAACCCTAACCCTAACCCTAACCCTAAACCTAACCCTAACCCTAACAATAACGCAACCTAACCCTATTCCTAAACCTAACCCTAACCCTAACCATAACCCTAAACCTAACGCAAACCTAACCCTAACCAAAACCCTAAACCTAACCCAAACACAAACCTAACCCTAACCCTAACCCGAACACTAAAGCAAACCGAACCATAACCCTAACCATAACACTATCCCTAACGCATACCTAACCCTAACCCTATCCCTAAATCTAACCCTAACGCAAACCTAACCCTAACCCTAACCCTAAAATAACCCTAACGCATAAATAACCCTAATCCTAACACAAACCCTAACCCTAACCCTAACGCATACCTAACCATAACCATAACCCTAACCCTAACCGTAACACAATCCTAACCCTAACACTAACCCTAAACCTAACCAAAACCTAATCCTAACCCTAACCTTAACGCAAACCTGTACCTAACCCTAACACTAACCTTAACCCTAACCCTAACGCAAACCTAACCCTAACCCTAAACCTAACCCTACCCTAACCCTAACGGAAACCTAACCATAACCCTAACCATAACACTAACCCTAACGCATACGAAACCCTAACCCTATCCCTAACCCTAACCCTAACGCAACCTAACCCTAACCCTAACCCTAAATTAACCCTAACAGAAACCTAACGCTAACCATAACCCTAACCCTAAACCTAACCCTAACCCTTACACAAACCTAACCCTAACACTAACCCTAACCCTAACGCATACCTAACGCTTAGCCTAACACTAATCCTAACGCAAACTTAACCCTAACCCTAACCCTAAACAAACCCTAACGCAAACCTAAACCTAACCATAATCGTAACCCTAAACCTAACCCTAACCCTAACCCTAACGCAAACCTAACCCTTACCATAAACCTAACCCTAACTCTATCCATAACGCAAATCTAACCCTAACACTATCCCTAACTCTAAACCTAACGCAATACTAAGCCTAAACCCTAACCCTAACCCTAACCCTAACCCTAACCGTAAACCTAACCCTAACCCAAACCCTAAACCTAACCGTAAACCTAACCCTAACCCTAACCCTAACGCAATCCTAACCCTAACCTTATCCCTAACCCTAACCCTAACCTTAACGCAAACCTAACCCTAACCCTAACCATAAATCTAACCCTAACCCTAACCCTAACGCAAACCTACCCCTAACCCTAACCCTAACCCTAACCTAAGCCTAACACTTAACCTAACACTAACCCTAAACCTAACCCTAACCCTAACCCTAACGCAAACCTAACCCTAACCCTAACCCTAACCCTAACCCTAAACCTAACCTGAACGCAAACCTAACCCTAAAACAAACCTAACACTAACCATAACCCTAACGCAAACCTAAACCTAAACCTAACACGAACACTAAACCTAACGCAAACCTAACCCTAACCCTAACCCTAACCCTAACCCTAACCCTAACGCATAACTAAACCTAATCCTAACAATAACCCGAACCCTAACACTAACGCATAACTAACCCTAACTATAACCCTAACCCTATACACTAACACAAACCTAACACTAACCCTAACCCTAACCCTAACCCTATCCCTAATCCTAACGCAAACCTAACCCTAACCCTAACCTTAACCCTAACCCTAACGCAAACCTAACCCTAAACCTAACCCTAACCCTAAACCTAACCCTAAACCTAACCCTAACGCAATTCTAACCCTAACCCTAACCGTAACCCTAACCCTAACCATAACGGAAATCTAACCCTAACCAAAACCCTAACCCTAAACCGTAACCTAACCCTACCCTAACCTAACCCGAAACCTAACCCTAAACCTAAACTTAAACCTAACCCTAACCGTAACGCAAACCTTACCCTAACCTAACCATAACCCTAACCCTAACCCTAACTCAAACCGAACCCTAAAGCTAACCCTAACCTTAAAATAACCTTAACCCTAACCCTAACGCTACCCTAACACTAACCCTAACCCTAACCATAACCCTAACCCTAACGCAAACCTAACCCTAACCCTAACCCTAAACCTAACCTTAAACCTAAACCTAACTCTAACCTTAACCCTAACGCAAAACTAACCCTAACCCTAACCCTAACCCAAACCCTAACACAAACCTAACCCTAACCCAAACCTTAACGCAAACCTAACCATAACCCTAACTCTAACCCTAACCCAAAACCTAAACATAACCTTAACCCTAATGCAAACCTAACCCTAACCCTAACCCTTAAGCAAACTTAACTCTAATCCTAACCCTAACCCTAACGCAAACCTAATCCTAACCCTAACCTTTACCCGAAACCTAACCTTAACCCTAACCCTAACCTTAACCCTAACACTAACCTAACCCTAACTCTAACCCTAACCCTAACCCAAAACTAACCCTAACCCTAACCCTAACCGTAACTCAAATCTAACCCTAAACCTGACCCTAACCCTAACCCTAACGCAAACCTAACCCTAACCCTAACCCTAACACTTACCGTAACCCTAAACCTAACGCGTAGCTAAACCTAAACCTTGCCCTAAACCTAACCCTAACCCTAACCCTAACCCTAACCCTAAACCAAAAGCAAACCTAACCCTAACGATAACCCTAACCCTAACCCTAACACTAACCCTAACGCGTAGCTAAACCTAAACCTAACCCTAACCCTAACCCTAACCCTAAACTTAACCCTAAAGCAAACCTAACCCTAACCATAACCCTAACCCTAACCCTAACTCAAACCCTAACCCTAACATTAAACCTAACCATAACCCTAACCCTAACGCAATCCTAACCCTAACCTTATCCCTAACCCTAACCCTAACCTTAACGCAAACCTAACACTAACCCTAATCATAAATCTAACCCTAACCCTAACCCTAACGCAAACCTACCCCTAACCCTAACCCTAACCCTAACCTAAGCCTAACACTTAACCTAACACTAACCCTAAACCTAACCCTAACCCTAACCCTAACGCAAACCTAACCCTAACCCTAACCCTAACCCTAACCCTAACCCTAACCCTTACCTGAACGCAAACCTAACCCTAAAACAAACCTAACACTAACCATAACCCTAACGCAAACCTAAACCTAAACCTAACCCTAACCCTAAACCTAACGCAAACCTAACCCTAACCCTAACCCTAACCCTAACCCTAACCCTAACGCATAACTAAACCTAATCCTAACAATAACCCGAACCCTAACACTAACGCATACCTAACCCTAACTATAACCCTAACCCTATACCCTAACACAAACCTAACACTAACCCTAACCCTAACCTTAACCCTATCCCTAATCCTAACGCAAACCTAACCCTAACCCTAACCCTAAACTAACCCTAACGCAAATCTAACCCTAAACCTAACCCTAACACTAAACCTAACCCTAAACCTATCCCTAACGCAAACCTAAACTTAACCCTAACCCTAACCCTAAACCTAACCCTAACCATAACGGAAACCTAACCCTAATTCTAACCCTAACCCTAAACTGTAACCTAACCCTACCCTAACGAAACCCGAAACCTAACCTTAACCCTAAACCCTAAACCTAACCCTAACATAACGCTAACCCTAAACCTAACCCTAAGCATAACCCTAAACCTAACGCTAACCCTAAACTTAAACCTAACCTTGACCGTAACGCAAATCTAACCCTAACCCTAACCCTAACCCTAACCATAACACTAACCCTAACCAAACCTAACCGTAAACCTAACCCTAACCCTAATCCTTAGGCAAACTTAACCCTAACCTTAACCGTAACTCTAACCCTAACTCAAACCTAACCCTAAAGCTAACCCTAACCTTAAACTAACCTTAACCCTAACCCTAACGCTACCCTAACCCTAACCCTAACCATAAACCTAACCCTAACGCAAACCTAACCCTAAAGCTAACCCTAACCTTAAACTAACCTTAACCCTAACCCTAACGCTACCCTAACCCTAACCCTAACCATAAACCTAACCCTAACGCAAATCTAACCCTAACCCTAACCCTAACCCTAACCCTAACGAAACCTAACCCGAACCCTAACCCTAACCCTAACCCTAACGCAAACCTAACCATAACCATAAATCTAACCCTAACCCTAAACCTAAACCTAATCTTAACCCTAACGCAAACCTAACCCTAACCCTAACCCTAACCCTAACGCAAACCTAACCCTAACCCTAACCCTAACCATTACGCTTACTTAACTCTAACCCTAAACCTAACCCTAACGCAAACCTAACCCTAACCCTAACCTTAACCCGAAACCTAACCTTAACCCTAACCCTAACCTTAACCCTAACCCTAACGCAAACCTACCCGTAACCCAGCCCTAAAGCTAACCCTAAACTTAAAATTAACCTTAACCCTAACCATAATGCAAACCTAACCCTAACCCTAACCTAACCCTAAACCTAACGCAAATCTAACCCTAAATCCTAACGCTAACTTTAACCTAACTGTAACCCTAACGCTAACCTAAGCCTAACCCTAACCCTAAACCTAACCCTAACGCAAACCTAACCTTAACCCTAACCCTTACCATAACCATAACCCTACCTCAACCTAATCTTAACCCTAACCCTAACCCGATACCTAACCTTAACTCTAACCCAAAACTTACCCTAACACTAACCCTATCCCTTACCCTAACCCTAACACAAAACTAACCCTAAACCTAACCATAACCCTAACCCTAACCTTAAGGCAAACCTAACCCTAACCCTAACCCTAACCCTAACCCTAACCCTAACGCAAACCTTACCCTAACCCTAACCTTAACCCTAACCCAAACGCGTAGCTAAACCTAAACCTAACCTTAACCCTAACCATAACCTTACCGCAAACCTAACCCTAACTATAACCCTAACCCTAACAGAAACCTAACCCTAACACTAACCATAACCCTAACCCTTACGCAAACCTAACCAAAACCCTAACCCTAACCCTAACGCAGACCTAACTCTAACCCTAACCCTAACGCAAATCTAACCAAATCCCTAATCCTAACCCTAACCCTAACAAAAACCTAACCCTAACCCTAACCCTAACATTAACGCATACCTAACCCTAACCCTAACCCTAATCCTAACGAAAACCTAACCATAACCCTAACCCTAAACTAACCCTAACTCAAACCTAACCCTAAACCTAACCCTAACCCTAAAGCTAACCCTAAACCTAACCCTAACGCAATTCTAACCCTAACCCTAACCCTAACCCTAACCCTAACCGTAACCATAACGGAAACCTAACCCTAACCCAAAACCTAACCCTAAACCGTAACTTAACCCTACCCTAACCTAACCCGAAACCTAACCCTAACCCTAAACCCTAAACCTAAGCCTAACATAACACTAACCCTAACCCTAACCCTAAACCTAACTCAAACCTCATCCTAAAGCTAACCCTAACCTTAAACTAACCTTAACCCTAACCCTAACGCTACCCTAACCCTAAACCTAACCCTATCATAACCCTAACCCTAACGCAAACCTAACCCTAACCCTAACCCTAAACCTAACCCTAAACCTAAACCTAACTCTAACCCTAACCCTAACCCTAAACCTAACCCTAACCCTAACCCTAACGCAAACCTAACCCTAACCCTAACCCTTACGCAAACTTAACTCTAACCCTAACCCTAACATTACGCAAACCTAATCCTAACCCTAACCTTTACCCAAAACCTAACCTTAACCCTAACCCTAACCTTAACCCTAACAATAACCTAACCCTAACACTAACCCTAACCCTAACCCAAACCTAACCCTAACCCTAACCCTAACCGTAACTCAAATCTAACCCTAAACCTAACCCTAACACTAACCCAATCGCAAACCTAACCCTACCCTAACCCTAACCCTAACCCTAACGTAAACCTAACCCTAACCCTAACCCTAACACTTACCGTAACCCTAAACCTAACGCGTAGCTAAACCTAAACCTTGCCCTAAACCTAACCCTAACCCTAACCCTAACCCTAACCCTAACCCAAAAGCAAACCTAACCCTAACGATAACCCTAACCCTAACCCTAACACTAACCCTAACGCGTAGCTAAACCTAAACCTATCCCTAACCCTAACCCTAACCCTAAACTTAACCCTAAAGCAAACCTAACCCTAACCATAACCCTAACCCTAACCCTAACTCAAACCCTAACCCTAACATTAAACCTAACCATAACCCTAACCCTAACGCAATCCTAACCCTAACCCTACCCCTAACCCTAAACATAACCCTAACCCTTAACCTTACCTTAATGCAAACCTAACCCTAAACTTCATGCTAACCATAAAAACCTAACGCTAACCCTAACCCTAACCCTAACCCTAACCCTAAACCCTTGCCCTATTCGTAACCCTAACACTAACCGTAACCCTAACCCTAATGCAAACCTAACCCTAACCCTAACCCTAAACCTAACCCTAACTTTAAAACTAAACTTAACCCTAACCCTAACGCAAACCTATCCCTAACCCTAACCCTAATCCGAAAACTAACCCTAACCCTAAAACTAACCCTAAACCATAGTCCTAACAAAACCCTAACTGTAACCCTAACCCTAAAGCATATCTAACCCTAACCCGAAACCTAACCCTAACACTAAACCTAATCCTAACACTAGCTATAACGCAAACCTAAACCTAACCCTAACCCTAACCTTAACCCTAGCCCTAACGCAAACCTACCCCTAACCCAGCCATAAAGCTAACCCTAACCTTAAAACTAACCTTAACCCTAACCCTAGGGCAAACCTAACCCTAAATCTAAACCTAAACCTAACACTAATGCATAACTAACCCTACCCTAACCCTAAAATCGTAACCCTAACCCTAACCGTAACGCAAACCTAACCTTAACCATAACCCTAACCCTAACCCTAACGCAAAGCTAACCCTAACCGTAAACCTTACCCTAAACCTAATCCTAACCCTAACCCTAACGCAAACCTAAACCTAACCTAACCCTAACCTTAACCCTAACCCTAACGCAAACGTGAGCCTAAACCTAACCCTACCCTAACCCTAAAATCCTAACCCTAACCCTAACTCTATACCTAACCCTAAACCTAACCCTAACCCTAAACCTTACCTTAACGCAAACCTAACACTAAACTTAAGGCTAACCATAAAAACCTAACGCTAAACCTAAACCTAACCCTAAACCTAACCCTAACCCTAAACCCTTGCCCTATCCGTAACCCTAACCCTAACCGTAACCATAACCCTAATGCAAACCTAACCCTAACTATAACCCTAAACCTAACCCTAACCTTAACACTAAACTTAACCATAACCCTAACGCAAACCTATCCCTAAGCATAAACCTAAACCGAAACCTAACCCTAACCTTAACCCTAACCCTAAACCCTAGTCCTAACCCAAACCCTAACCGAAACCCTAATCCTAACGCAAATCTAACCCTAACCCTAACCCTAAACCTAACCCTAAACCTAATACTAACCTTAACCCTAACGCAAACGTACACCTAACCCAGCCTTAAAGCTAACCCTAACCTTAAAACTAACCTTAACCCTAACCCTAACGCAACCTAACCCTAACCCTAATCCTAACACTAACCCTAACGCAAACCTAACACTAACCCTAACCTAACCCTAAACCTAACGCAAATCTAACCCTAAATCCTAACCCTAACATTAACACTAACTCTAAACCTATCGCTAACCTAACCCTAACCCTAACACTAAACCCTAACCATAACCTTAACCATAACGATAACCCTAACACAAACCTAACCCTAAACCTAAGCCAGCCCTAACACTAAACACAACCCTAAACCTATCCCTAACCCTAACCCTAAGGCAAACTTAACCCTAACTCTAACCCAACCCTAACCCTAACCCTAACGGAAACTAACCCTAACCCGATCCCTAACCGTAACCCTAACCCTAAACCTTAACCTAACCTATCCCTAAACCCTAACCTTAACCCTAACCCTAACATAACCCTAACCCAAACCCTAATCATAATCCTACCCCTAACCCTAACCCAAAACATAACCCTAAATCTAAACCCTAAACCTAACCCTAACCTAACCCTAACCCTAACCCTAATGCAAACTTAACCCTAACCCAAACCCTAACCCTAACCCTAAAGCAAACCTAACCCTAACCCTAACCCTAACACTAACCCTAACCTGAACGCAAAACTAACTCTAAACCTAACCCTAACCCTAACACTAACCCTAAACCCTAGCCCTAACCCTAAACCTAAACCTAAACGCTGGCCCTAACCCTAACCCTAAACCTAACCCTAACCCTAACCCTAACCCTAACTCTAACGCAAACCTAACCCTAACCCTAACCCTAAACCTAACCCTTACGCAAACTTAACCCTAAACCTAACACTAACCCTAACACTAAACCTAAACCCTGGCCTTACCCTTACCCTAACCCTAACCCTAACCCTAACCCTAACCCTAACCCTAACGCAAACCTAACCCTAAACCTACACCTAACGCTATCCCTAACCCTAACGAAACCTAACCCGAACCCTAACCCTAACCCTAACCCTAACCCTAACGCAAACCTTACCCTAACCCTAACCTTAACCCTAACCCAAACGCGTAGCTAAACCTAAACCTAACCTTAACCCTAACCATAACCTTACCGCAAACCTAACCCTAACTATAACCCTAACCCTAACAGAAACCTAACCCTAACACTAACCATAACCCTAACCCTTACGCAAACCTAACCAAAACCCTAACCCTAACCCTAACGCAGACCTAACTCTAACCCTAACCCTAACGCAAATCTAACCAAATCCCTAATCCTAACCCTAACCCTAACAAAAACCTAACCCTAACCCTAACCCTAACATTAACGCATACCTAACCCTAACCCTAACCCTAATCCTAACGAAAACCTAACCATAACCCTAACCCTAAACTAACCCTAACTCAAACCTAACCCTAAACCTAACCCTAACCCTAAAGCTAACCCTAAACCTAACCCTAACGCAATTCTAACCCTAACCCTAACCCTAACCCTAACCCTAACCGTAACCATAACGGAAACCTAACCCTAACCCAAAACCTAACCCTAAACCGTAACTTAACCCTACCCTAACCTAACCCGAAACCTAACCCTAACCCTAAACCCTAAACCTAAGCCTAACATAACACTAACCCTAACCCTAACCCTAAACCTAACTCAAACCTCATCCTAAAGCTAACCCTAACCTTAAACTAACCTTAACCCTAACCCTAACGCTACCCTAACCCTAAACCTAACCCTATCATAACCCTAACCCTAACGCAAACCTAACCCTAACCCTAACCCTAAACCTAACCCTAAACCTAAACCTAACTCTAACCCTAACCCTAACCCTAAACCTAACCCTAACCCTAACCCTAACGCAAACCTAACCCTAACCCTAACCCTTACGCAAACTTAACTCTAACCCTAACCCTAACATTACGCAAACCTAATCCTAACCCTAACCTTTACCCAAAACCTAACCTTAACCCTAACCCTAACCTTAACCCTAACACTAACCTAACCCTAACACTAACCCTAACCCTAACCCAAACCTAACCCTAACCCTAACCCTAACCGTAACTCAAATCTAACCCTAAACCTAACCCTAACACTAACCCAATCGCAAACCTAACCCTACCCTAACCCTAACCCTAACCCTAACGTAAACCTAACCCTAACCCTAACCCTAACACTTACCGTAACCCTAAACCTAACGCGTAGCTAAACCTAAACCTTGCCCTAAACCTAACCCTAACCCTAACCCTAACCCTAACCCTAACCCAAAAGCAAACCTAACCCTAACGATAACCCTAACCCTAACCCTAACACTAACCCTAACGCGTAGCTAAACCTAAACCTATCCCTAACCCTAACCCTAACCCTAAACTTAACCCTAAAGCAAACCTAACCCTAACCATAACCCTAACCCTAACCCTAACTCAAACCCTAACCCTAACATTAAACCTAACAATAACCCTAACCCTAACGCAATCCTAACCCTAACCCTACCCCTAACCCTAAACATAACCCTAACCCTTAACCTTACCTTAATGCAAACCTAACCCTAAACTTCATGCTAACCATAAAAACCTAACGCTAACCCTAACCCTAACCCTAACCCTAACCCTAAACCCTTGCCCTATTCGTAACCCTAACACTAACCGTAACCCTAACCCTAATGCAAACCTAACCCTAACCCTAACCCTAAACCTAACCCTAACTTTAAAACTAAACTTAACCCTAACCCTAACGCAAACCTATCCCTAACCCTAACCCTAAACCGAAAACTAACCCTAACCCTAAAACTAACCCTAAACCATAGTCCTACCAAAACCCTAACTGTAACCCTAACCCTAAAGCATATCTAACCCTAACCCTAAACCTAACCCTAACACTAAACCTAATCCTAACACTAGCTATAACGCAAACCTAAACCTAACCCTAACCCTAACCTTAACCCTAGCCCTAACGCAAACCTACCCCTAACCCAGCCATAAAGCTAACCCTAACCTTAAAACTAACCTTAACCCTAACCCTAGGGCAAACCTAACCCTAAATCTAAACCTAAACCTAACACTAATGCATAACTAACCCTACCCTAACCCTAAAATCGTAACCCTAACCCTAACCGTAACGCAAACCTAACCTTAACCATAACCCTAACCCTAACCCTAACGCAAAGCTAACCCTAACCCTAAACCTTACCCTAAACCTAATCCTAACCCTAACCCTAACGCAAACCTAAACCTAACCTAACCCTAACCTTAACCCTAACCCTAACGCAAACGTGAGCCTAAACCTAACCCTACCCTAACCCTAAAATCCTAACCCTAACCCTAACTCTATACCTAACCCTAAACCTAACCCTAACCCTAAACCTTACCTTAACGCAAACCTAACACTAAACTTAAGGCTAACCATAAAAACCTAACGCTAAACCTAAACCTAACCCTAAACCTAACCCTAACCCTAAACCCTTGCCCTATCCGTAACCCTAACCCTAACCGTAACCCTAACCCTAATGCAAACCTAACCCTAACTATAACCCTAAACCTAACCCTAACCTTAACACTAAACTTAACCATAACCCTAACGCAAACCTATCCCTAAGCATAAACCTAAACCGAAACCTAACCCTAACCTTAACCCTAACCCTAAACCCTAGTCCTAACCCAAACCCTAACCGAAACCCTAATCCTAACGCAAATCTAACCCTAACCCTAACCCTAAACCTAACCCTAAACCTAATACTAACCTTAACCCTAACGCAAACGTACACCTAACCCAGCCTTAAAGCTAACCCTAACCTTAAAACTAACCTTAACCCTAACCCTAACGCAACCTAACCCTAACCCTAATCCTAACACTAACCCTAACGCAAACCTAACACTAACCCTAACCTAACCCTAAACCTAACGCAAATCTAACCCTAAATCCTAACCCTAACATTAACACTAACTCTAAACCTATCGCTAACCTAACCCTAACCCTAACACTAAACCCTAACCATAACCTTAACCATAACGATAACCCTAACACAAACCTAACCCTAAACCTAAGCCAGCCCTAACACTAAACACAACCCTAAACCTATCCCTAACCCTAACCCTAAGGCAAACTTAACCCTAACTCTAACCCAACCCTAACCCTAACCCTAACGGAAACTAACCCTAACCCGATCCCTAACCGTAACCCTAACCCTAAACCTTAACCTAACCTATCCCTAAACCCTAACCTTAACCCTAACCCTAACATAACCCTAACCCAAACCCTAATCATAATCCTACCCCTAACCCTAACCCAAAACATAACCCTAAATCTAAACCCTAAACCTAACCCTAACCTAACCCTAACCCTAACCCTAATGCAAACTTAACCCTAACCCAAACCCTAACCCTAACCCTAAAGCAAACCTAACCCTAACCCTAACCCTAACACTAACCCTAACCTGAACGCAAAACTAACTCTAAACCTAACCCTAACCCTAACACTAACCCTAAATCCTAGCCCTAACCCTAAACCTAAACCTAAACGCTGGCCCTAACCCTAACCCTAAACCTAACCCTAACCCTAACCCTAACCCTAACTCTAACGCAAACCTAACCCTAACCCTAACCCTAAACCTAACCCTTACGCAAACTTAACCCTAAACCTAACACTAACCCTAACACTAAACCTAAACCCTGGCCTTACCCTTACCCTAACCCTAACCCTAACCCTAACCCTAACCCTAACCCTAACGCAAACCTAACCCTAAACCTACACCTAACGCTATCCCTAACCCTAACGAAACCTAACCCGAACCCTAACCCTAACCCTAACCCTAACGCAAACCTAACCATAACCATAAATCTAACCCTAACCCTAAACCTAAACCTAATCTTAACCCTAACGCAAACCTAACCCTAACCCTAACCCTAACCCTAACCCTAACGCAAACCTAACCCTAACCCTAACCCTAACCATTACGCTTACTTAACTCTAACCCTAAACCTAACCCTAACGCAAACCTAACCCTAACCCTAACCTTAACCCGAAACCTAACCTTAACCCTAACCCTAACCTTAACCCTAACCCTAACGCAAACCTACCCGTAACCCAGCCCTAAAGCTAACCCTAAACTTAAAATTAACCTTAACCCTAACCATAATGCAAACCTAACCCTAACCCTAACCTAACCCTAAACCTAACGCAAATCTAACCCTAAATCCTAACGCTAACTTTAACCTAACTGTAACCCTAACGCTAACCTAAGCCTAACCCTAAATCTAAAACCTAACCCTAACCCTAACCCTAACGATAACCCTAAACCTAACGCTAACCCTAAACCTAATCCTAACCCAAACCCTAACGCAAACCTAACCATAACCCTAACTCTAACCCTAACCCTAAACCTAAACCTAACCTTAACCCTAACGCAAACCTAACCTTAACCATAACCCTAACCCTAACCATAACGCAATCCTAACCCTACCCAAACCCTAACACTAACCTTACGCAAACATAACCCTAACCATTACCCTTTCCCTAACGCAAACCTAACACTAACCCTAACCTTAACCCGAAACCTAACCTTAACCATAACCCTAACCTTAACCGTAACACTAACCTAACCATAACCCTAAACCTAACCCTAACCCAAACCTAAACCTAACCCTAACCCTAACCCTAACCCTAAACCTAACCCTAACGCAAACCTAACCTTAACCCTAACCCTTACCATAACCATAACCCTACCTCAACCTAATCTTAACCCTAACCCTAACCCGATACCTAACCTTAACTCTAACCCAAAACTTACCCTAACACTAACCCTATCCCTTACCCTAACCCTAACACAAAACTAACCCTAAACCTAACCATAACCCTAACCCTAACCTTAAGGCAAACCTAACCCTAACCCTAACCCTAACCCTAACCCTAACCCTAACGCAAACCTTACCCTAACCCTAACCTTAACCCTAACCCAAACGCGTAGCTAAACCTAAACCTAACCTTAACCCTAACCATAACCTTACCGCAAACCTAACCCTAACTATAACCCTAACCCTAACAGAAACCTAACCCTAACACTAACCATAACCCTAACCCTTACGCAAACCTAACCAAAACCCTAACCCTAACCCTAACGCAGACCTAACTCTAACCCTAACCCTAACGCAAATCTAACCAAATCCCTAATCCTAACCCTAACCCTAACAAAAAACTAACCCTAACCCTAACCCTAACATTAACGCATACCTAACCCTAACCCTAACCCTAATCCTAACGAAAACCTAACCATAACCCTAACCCTAAACTAACCCTAACTCAAACCTAACCCTAAACCTAACCCTAACCCTAAAGCTAACCCTAAACCTAACCCTAACGCAATTCTAACCCTAACCCTAACCCTAACCCTAACCCTAACCGTAACCATAACGGAAACCTAACCCTAACCCAAAACCTAACCCTAAACCGTAACTTAACCCTACCCTAACCTAACCCGAAACCTAACCCTAACCCTAAACCCTAAACCTAACCCTAACATAACACTAACCCTAACCCTAACCCTAAACCTAACTCAAACCTCATCCTAAAGCTAACCCTAACCTTAAACTAACCTTAACCCTAACCCTAACGCTACCCTAACCCTAAACCTAACCCTATCATAACCCTAACCCTAACGCAAACCTAACCCTAACCCTAACCCTAAACCTAACCCTAAACCTAAACCTAACTCTAACCCTAACCCTAACCCTAAACCTAACCCTAACCCTAACCCTAACGCAAACCTAACCCTAACCCTAACCCTTACGCAAACTTAACTCTAACCCTAACCCTAACCTTACGCAAACCTAATCCTAACCCTAACCTTTACCCGAAACCTAACCTTAACCCTAACCCTAACCTTAACCCTAACACTAACCTAACCCTAACACTAACCCTAACCCTAACCCAAACCTAACCCTAACCCTAACCCTAACCGTAACTCAAATCTAACCCTAAACCTAACCCTAACACTAACCCAATCGCAAACCTAACCCTACCCTAACCCTAACCCTAACCCTAACGTAAACCTAACCCTAACCCTAACCCTGACACTTACCGTAACCCTAAACCTAACGCGTAGCTAAACCTAAACCTTGCCCTAAACCTAACCCTAACCCTAACCCTAACCCTAACCCTAACCCTAACCCAAAAGCAAACCTAACCCTAACGATAACCCTAACCCTAACCCTAACACTAACCCTAACGCGTAGCTAAACCTAAACCTAACCCTAACCCTAACCCTAACCCTAAACTTAACCCTAAATCAAACCTAACCCTAACCATAACCCTAACCCTAACCCTAACTCAAACCCTAACCCTAACATTAAACCTAACCATAACCCTAACCCTAACGCAATCCTAACCCTAACCCTACCCCTAACCCTAAACATAACCCTAACCCTTAACCTTACCTTAATGCAAACCTAACCCTAAACTTCATGCTAACCATAAAAACCTAACGCTAACCCTAACCCTAACCCTAACCCTAACCCTAAACCCTTGCCCTATTCGTAACCCTAACACTAACCGTAACCCTAACCCTAATGCAAACCTAACCCTAACCCTAACCCTAAACCTAACCCTAACTTTAAAACTAAACTTAACCCTAACCCTAACGCAAACCTATCCCTAACCCTAACCCTAAACCGAAAACTAACCCTAACCCTAAAACTAACCCTAAACCATAGTCCTACCAAAACCCTAACTGTAACCCTAACCCTAAAGCATATCTAACCCTAACCCTAAACCTAACCCTAACACTAAACCTAATCCTAACACTAGCTATAACGCAAACCTAAACCTAACCGTAACCCTAACCTTAACCCTAGCCCTAACGCAAACCTACCCCTAACCCAGCCATAAAGCTAACCCTAACCTTAAAACTAACCTTAACCCTAACCCTAGGGCAAACCTAACCCTAAATCTAAACCTAAACCTAACACTAACGCATAACTAACCCTAACCCTAACCCTACCCTAACCCTAAAATCGTAACCCTAACCCTAACCGTAACGCAAACCTAACCTTAACCATAACCCTAACCCTAACCCTAACGCAAAGCTAACCCTAACCCTAAACCTTACCCTAAACCTAATCCTAACCCTAACCCTAACGCAAACCTAAACCTAACCTAACCCTAACCTTAACCCTAACCCTAACGCAAACGTAAGCCTAAACCTAACCCTACCCTAACCCCAAAATCCTAACCCTAACCCTAACCCTATACCTAACCCTAAACCTAACCCTAACCCTAAACCTTACCTTAACGCAAACCTAACACTAAACTTAAGGCTAACCATAAAAACCTAACGCTAAACCTAAACCTAACCCTAAACCTAACCCTAACCCTAAACCCTTGCCCTATCCGTAACCCTAACCCTAACCGTAACCCTAACCCTAATGCAAACCTAACCCTAACTATAACCCTAAACCTAACCCTAACCTTAACACTAAACTTAACCATAACCCTAACGCAAACCTATCCCTAAGCATAAACCTAAACCGAAACCTAACCCTAACCTTAACCCTAACCCTAAACCCTAGTCCTAACCCAAACCCTAACAGAAACCCTAATCCTAACGCAAATCTAACCCTAACCCTAACCCTAAACCTAACCCTAAACCTAATACTAACCTTAACCCTAACGCAAACGTACACCTAACCCAGGCTTAAAGCTAACCCTAACCTTAAAACTAACCTTAACCCTAACCCTAACGCAACCTAACCCTAACCCTAATCCTAACACTAACCCTAACGCAAACCTAACACTAACCCTAACCTAACCCTAAACCTAACGCAAATCTAACCCTAAATCCTAACCCTAACATTAACACTAACTCTAAACCTATCGCTAACCTAACCCTAACCCTAACACTAAACCCTAACCATAACCTTAACCATAACGATAACCCTAACACAAACCTAACCCTAAACCTAAGCCAGCCCTAACACTAAACACAACCCTAAACCTATCCCTAACCCTAACCCTAAGGCAAACTTAACCCTAACTCTAACCCAACCCTAACCCTAACCCTAACGGAAACTAACCCTAACCCGATCCCTAACCGTAACCCTAACCCTAAACCTTAACCTAACCTATCCCTAAACCCTAACCTTAACCCTAACCCTAACATAACCCTAACCCAAACCCTAATCATAATCCTACCCCTAACCCTAACCCAAAACATAACCCTAAATCTAAACCCTAAACCTAACCCTAACCTAACCCTAACCCTAACCCTAATGCAAACTTAACCCTAACCCAAACCCTAACCCTAACCCTAAAGCAAACCTAACCCTAACCCTAACCCTAACACTAACCCTAACCTGAACGCAAAACTAACTCTAAACCTAACCCTAACCCTAACACTAACCCTAAACCCTAGCCCTAACCCTAAACCTAAACCTAAACGCTGGCCCTAACCCTAACCCTAAACCTAACCCTAACCCTAACCCTAACCCTAACTCTAACGCAAACCTAACCCTAACCCTAACCCTAAACCTAACCCTTACGCAAACTTAACCCTAAACCTAACACTAACCCTAACACTAAACCTAAACCCTGGCCTTACCCTTACCCTAACCCTAACCCTAACCCTAACCCTAACGCAAACCTAACCCTAAACCTACACCTAACGCTATCCCTAACACTAACGCAAACCTAACCCTAACCCTAACCCTAACCCTAACCCTAACGCAAACATAAATCTAACCCTAACCCTAACCCTAACCCTAAACCTAACCCTAAACCTAACCAAAATGCAACCTAACTCTATCAGTATACCTAACTCTAACACTAACCATAACCCTAAACCTAACTCAAACCTAAACCTAACCAAAACCCTAACAATAACCCAAACACAAACCTAACACTAACCCTAACCCTAACCCTAACGCAAACCTAACCATAACCCTAACCATAACACTAACCCTAACGCATACCTAACCCTAACCCTAACACTAACCCTAAACCTAACGAAAAACCTAACCCTAACCCTAACCCTAACCCTTACGCAAACTTAACCCTAACCCTAACACTAACCCTAACCCTAAACCTAAACCCTGGCCCTAACTCTAACCCTAACCCTAACCCTAACCCTAACCCTAACCCTAACGCAAACCTAACCTTAAACCTAACCCTAACCCTATCCCTAACACTAACGCAAAAATAACCCTAACACTAACCCTAACCCTAACCCTAACCATAACCCTAACGCAAACCTAACCCTAACCCTAACCCTAACACTAATCTTACCCTAACCCTAAACCTAACCCTAAACCTAACCCTAAACCTAACCATAACGCAACTTAACCCTATCCCTAAACCTAACCCTAACCCTAACCATAACCCTAAACCTAACACAAACCTAACCCTAAACTAAACCCTAACCCTAACCCAAACACAAACCTTACCCTAACCCTAACCCTAATCTAACGCAAACCTAACCATAACCCTAACCATAACACTAACCCTAACGCATACCTAACCCTAACCCTATCCCTAACCCTAACCCTGACGCAAACCTAACCCTAACCCAAACACTAAACTAACCCTAACGCAAACCTAACCCTAACCATAAACCTAATACTAAATCTAACCGTAACCCTAACCCTAACCCTAACGCATACCTAACGCTAAGCCTAACCCTAATCCTAACGCAAACCTAACCCTAACCCTAAACAAACCCTAACGCAGACCTAAACCTAACCATAATCGTAACCCTAAACCTAACCCTAACCCTAACCGTAACGGAAAACTAACCCTAACCCTAACCCTAACCCTAACGCATAACTACCCCTAATCCTACCCCTAATCCGAACCCTAACCCTAACGCACGCCTAACTCTAACCATAACCCTAACCCTAACTCTAACACAAACCTAATACTAATCCTAACCCTAAACCTAACCCAAAACCTAATCCTAACCATAAACTTAACGCAAACCTGTACCTAACCCTAAACCCAAACCGTAACCCTAACCCTAAACCTAACCCTAACCCTAACAATAACGCAACCTAACCCTATTCTTAAACCTAACCCTAACCCTAACCATAACCCTAAACCTAACGCAAACCTAACCCTAACCAAAACCCTAAACCAAACCCAAACATAAACCTAACCCTAACCCTAACCCGAACCCTAAAGCAAACCGAACCATAACCCTAATCATAACACTATCCCTAACGCATACCTAACCCTAACCCTATCCCTAAATCTAACCCTAACGCAAACCTAACCCTAACCCTAACCCTAAAATAACCCTAACGCAAACCTAACCCTAACCATAACCCTAACCCTAAACCTAACCCTAACCCTTACACAAAACTAACCCTAACCCTAACCCTAACACTAACGCATACCTAACACTAAGCCTAACCCTAATCCTAACGCAAACCTAACCCTAACCCTAACCCTAAACAAACCCTAATGCAAAACTAAACCTAACCATAATCGTAACCCTAAACCTAACCCTAACCCTAACCGTAACGCAAACCTAACCCTAACCCTAAACCTAACCCTAACCCTATCCATAACGCAAATCTAACCCTAACACTAACCCTAACTCTAAACCTAACGCAAAACTAAGCCTAAATCCTAACCCTAATCCTAACCCTAATCCTAACCCTAAATCTAACCCTAACCCTAAGGCAAACCTAGCCCTAACCCTAACCCTAAACCTAACCCTAAACCTAACCCTAACCCTAACCCTAACGCAAACCTAACCCTAACCCTAACCATAACCCTAACCCTGAACCTAACCCGAACGCAAACCTAACCCTAAAACCTAACCCTAACCCTAACCATAACCCTAACGCAAACTTAATCCTAAACCTAACACTAACCCTAAACCTAACGCAAACCTAACCCTAACCCTAACCCTAATCCTAACGCATAACTAACCCTAATCCTAACCCTAACCCGAACCCTAACCCTAACGCATACCTAACCCTAACCATAACCCTAACCCTAACCCTAACACAAACCTAACCCTAACCCTAACCCTAAACCTAACCCAAAACCTAATCCTAACCCTAACCTTAACGCAAACCTGTACCTAACCCTAACCCTAACTTTAACCCTAACCTTAACGCAAACCTAAAACTAACACTAACCCTAACCCTAACCCTAAAGCTAACCTAACCCTAACCCTAATCCTAAACATTAACCCTAACCCTAACCCTAACGATAACCCTAACGCAAAACTAACCCTAACCCTAACCCTAAACCTAACGAAACCTAAACCTATCCCTATCCCTAACCCTAACCATAACCCTAACCGTAAACCTAACCCTAAACCCTAACCCTAACCCTAACCCTAACCGTAAACCTAACCCTAACCCAAACCCTAACCCTAACCCTAAACCTAACCCTAACCCTAACCCTAACGCAATCCTAACCCTAACCCTAACCCTAACCCTAACACTAACCCTAACTTTAACGCAAACCTAACACTAACCCTAACCCTAAATCTAACCCTAACCCTAACCCTAACGCAAACCTACCCCTAACCCTAACCCTAAACCTAACCTACGCCTAACTCTTAAACTAACACTAACCCTAAACATAACCCTAACCCTAACCCTAACGCAACCCTAACACTAACCCTAACCCTAACACTAACCCTAAACCTAACCCGAACGCAAACCTAACCCTAACCCTAACCCTAACGCAAACCTAACACTAACCCTAACCCTAACACTAACCCTAACCCTAATCCTAACGCAAACTTAACCCTAACCCTAACCCTAAACAAACCCTAACGCAAACCTAAACCTAACCATAATCGTAACCCTAAACCTAACCCTAACTCTATCCATAACGCAAATCTAACCCTAACACTAACCCTAACTCTAAACCTAACGCAAAACTAAGCCTAAACCCTAACCCTAACCCTAACCCTAACCGTAAACCAAACCCTAAGCCAAACCCTAAACCTAACCGTAAACCTAACACTAACCCTAACCCTAACGCAATCCTAACCCTAAACTTATCCCTAACCCTAACACTAAACTTAACGCAAACCTAACCCTAACCCTAACCATAAATCTAACCCTAACCCTAACCCTAACGCAAACCTACCCCTAACCCTAACCCTAACCCTAACTTAAGCCTAACACTTAACCTAACACTAACCCTAAACCTAACCCTAACCCTAACCCTAACGCAAACCTACCCCTAACCCTAACCCTAACCCTAACTTAAGCCTAACACTTAACCTAACACTAACCCTAAACCTAACCCTAACCATAACCCTAACGCAAACCTAAACCTAAACCTAAACCTAACGCAAACCTAACCCTAACCCTAACCCTAACCCTAACCCTAACCATAACGCATAACTAACCCTAATCCTAACAATAACCCGAACCCTAACACTAACGCATACCTAACCCTAACTATAACCCTAACCCTAACCCTAACACAAACCTAACACTAACCCTAACACTAAACCTAACCCTAAACCTAATCCTAACCCTAACCTTAACGCAAACCTGTACCTAACCCTAACCTAACCTTAACCCTAACCCTAACCAAAACCTAACCCTAACCCTATAACTAACTCTAACCTAACCCTACACTAACCTAACCCTAAACCTAACCTTAACCCTAAACCCTAAACCTAACCCTAACCTAACAATAACCCTAACCTTAACCCTAACAATAACCATAAAACTAATGCTAACCCTAAACGTAAACCTAACCCTAACCCTAACGCAAACCTAACTCTAACCCTAACCCTAAACCTAATCCCAACCCTAACCCTAACGCAAACCTAACCATAACCCTAACTCTAAACCTAACACTAAACCTAAACCTAACCTTAACCCCAACGCAAACCTAACCTTAACCCTAAACCTAATCCTAACCCTATCGCAAACCTACCCCTAACCCTAACCCTAACCCTAACCTTACGCAAACTGAACCCTAACCATAACCCTTACCCTAACGCAAAACTAACCCTAACCCTAACCTTAACCCGAAACCTAACCTTAACCCTAACCCTAACCTTAACCCTAACACTAACCTATCCCTAACCCTAACCCTAACCCAAACCTAACCCTAAACCTATCCCTAACCATAACCCTAACCCTAACCCTAACCCTAACGCAAACCTAACCCTAACCCTAACCCTAACCCTAACGCAAACCTAACCCTAAATCTAACACTTAACCAAACCTAACTATAACCCTAACCCTAACCATAACCCTAACCCTAAACCCTAAACCTAACCATACCCTAACCTAACCCTAAAACTAACCCTAACCCTAAACCTTAAACCTAACCCTAACCAAACATTAACCATAACCCTAACACTAACCTAAGCATAACACTTACCCTAACGCTAACCTTAAACCTAACCCTAACCCTAAGCCTAACGCAAACCTAAACCTAACCCTAACCCTAACCCTAAGGCAAACCTAACCCTAAACCTAACCCTAACCCTAACGAAAACCAAACCCTAAACCTAACACTAACAATAACAATAACGCAAACCTAACTCTAACCTTCACCATAACCCTAATCCTAACGCGTAGCTAAACCTAACCCTAACCCTAACTCTAACCCTAACACAAACCTTCCCTAACACTAACCCTAACCCTAACGTAAACCTAACCCTAACCCTAAACCTAACCGTAACTCATACGTAACGAAACCCTAACCTTAACCCTAACGCAAACCTAACCCTAACCCTAACCATAACCCTAATCCTAACACAAACCTAACCCTAACCCTAACCCTAACCCTAACCCTAACGCATAACTAACCCTAAACCTAACCCTAACCCTAACGAACACCTAACCATAACCCTAACCCTAACCCTAACGCTAACGCAAACCTAACGCTAACCCTAACCCTAACCCTAAACCTAACCCTAACCCAAACCCTAACGCAAACCTAACACTAACCCTAACCCTAACCGTAACCCTAACCTTTGCCATAACGCAAATCTAACCCTAACCCTAACCCTAAACCTAAACCTAACGCAAACCTAAGCCTAAATCCTAATCCTAACCCTAACCCTAACCCTAACGCTAACCTAACACTAATCCTAACCCTAAACATTAACTTTAACCCTAACCCTAACGATAACCCTAACGCAAAACTAACCCTTACCCTAACGGTAAACCTAACGCAAACCTAACCATCACCCTAAACCTAACCCTAACCCTAACCCTAACACTAACCCTAACCCTAAAAACTAACACTAACCCTAACCCTAACCGTAACACTAACCCTAACCCAAACCATAACCCTAACCGTAAACCTAACCGTAACCCTAACCCTAACCCTAAACCCTAGCCCTAACCCAAACCCTAAACCTAACCCTAACCCTAACGCAAACCTACCCCTAACCCAGCCCTAAAGCTAACCCTAACCTTAAAACTAACATTAACCCTAACCCTAACGCAAACCTAACACTAACTCTAACCCCAACCCTAAACCTAACGCAAATCTAACCCAAAATCCTAACCCTAACATTAACCCTAACCCTAAACCTAACGCTAACCTAACTCTAACCCTAAAACTATACCCTAACCATAAACCTAACCCTAACCCTAACCCTAACGCAAACCTAACCCTAACCCTAACCCTAACGCAAACCTAACCCTAACCCTAACCCTCACCCTAACCCTAACCATAACGCAACCCAAACCCTAAACCTAACCCTAACCCTAAACCTAACCCTAACCTTAACCCTAACGCAAACCTAACCCTAACCATAAACCAAAACCTAACCCTAAACTTAAAAGTAACCTTAACCCTAACCGGAACGCAAACCTAACCCTAACCCTAACCCTAACCCTAACGGAAACATAACCCTAAACCTAACCCTAAAACAAACGCAAACCTAACCATAAATCCTAACCCTAACCCTAACCCTAACCCTAGACCTAATGGTAACCTAACCCTAATCCTTACTCTAAACCCTAACACTAACCCTAACCCTAACCA
>NC_142501.1:96166287-96206287 GCF_057876585.1 Rhinolophus sinicus
CTAACCTAACACTAACCCTAACCCTAACCCTAAATTAAGCCTAACTCTTACCCAAACCCTAACCCTAAACGTAACCCTAACCCTAACCCTAACGCATACCTAACCCTAACCCTAACCCTAACGCAAACCTAACCCTAACCCTAACCCTAACCCTAACCCTAACCCTAACACAAACGTAACCTTAACACTAACCCTAACCCTAAACCTAAACCTAACCCTAACCCTAACCTTACCGCAAAACTAACCCTGAACATATCGCTAACCATAAAACCCTAACGCTAAACCTAACCCTAACCCTAACCCTAATCCTAAACCCTAGCCCTATCCCTAACCCTAACCCTCTCCGTAATCCTAACAGTAACGCAAACCTTACCCTAACCCTAACTCTAACCCTAACCCTAACCCTTACCCTAACGCAAACCTAACCCTAACTCTAACCCTAAAGCTAACCCTAACCTTTAAACTAACCTTAAACCCTAACCATAACACAAACCGAAACCTAACCCTAAACCTAACCCTAACATTAACCCTAACCCTAACCCTAACGCTAACCCTAACCCTAAGGCAAACCTAACCTTAAGCCTAACCCTAAAGCTAACCCTAAACTTAAAACTAACCTTAACCCTAACCATAAAGCAAACTTATCCCTAAAACTATCTCTAACTCTAACACTAACCCTAAACCCTAAACTAACCCTAACACTAACCCTAACCCTAACCCTAAAACCTAACCTTAACCCTAAACCTAACCTTAACCCAAACCCTTTTCTTGACTCGAACCCTAACCCTAACCCTAACCATAGCCCTAACCCAAACCTTACACTAACCCTAAACCTAACCCTAAACCTAACCCTAAACCTAACCCTAAAGCTAACCCTAACGCAAATCTAACCCTAACCCTAAACCTAACCCTAACCCTAACGCATACCTAACCCTAACCCTAATCCTAACCGTAACGCAAACCTAACCCTATCCCTAACCCGAACAATAAAAACCTAATGGTAACCCTAACCAGAACCCTAACCCTAACAATAAAACCTATCCCTAATCCTAACCCTAACCCTAACACTAACCCTAACGCAAACCTAACACTAACCCTAACCCTAACCCTAACCCTAAACTTAACGCAATCCTAACCCTAACCCTACGCCTAACCCTAAACCTAATCCTAACCCTAAACCTAACCTTAACGCAAACTTAACCCTAAACTTAACGCTAACCATAAAAACCTAACGCTAACGCTAACCCTAACCCGAACCCTAACCGTAACCCTAACCCTAACGCAAACCTAACCCTAACTCTAACCCTAAAGCTAACCATAACCTTAAAACTAAACTTAACCCTAACCCTAACGCAAACCTATCCCTAACCCTAACCCTAAACCTAACCCGAACCCTAACACTAACCCTAAACCCTAGCTCTAGCCCTAACCTAAACCTAACCCTAACCTAAAAACTAACCATAACCCTAACGCTAACGCAAACCTAACCCTAACCCTAAACAAAACACGAACTCTAACGCAAACCTAACACTAACCCTAATCCTAACCCAAAAACCTAGCCGTATATCTAACCCGAACACTAACAGTAACCCTAACCGTAACGCAAACCTAACCCTAACCCTAACCCTAACCCTAAACCTAAAGTTTACCCTAAACTTAATACTAACCTTAACCCTAACAGTAACGCAAACCTAACACTAACCCTAACCCTAACACTAACCCTAACGCAAACCTAACCCTAACCCTAACACTGAAGCTAACCCTAACCTTAAAACTAACCTTAACCCTAACCCTAATGCAAACCTAACCCTACACTAACCCTAACCCTAAACCTAACCCTAAACCTAACCTTAACCCTAACCCTAACCTAACCCTAACCCTAACCCTAACGCAAACCTAACCCTAACCCTAAAACGAACACTAACCCTAACCCTAACCCTAACCCTAACCATAAACCTAACCCTAACCCTAACCCTAACGCAAACGTACCGTAACCCTACCCTAACTCTAACCCTAACGCAAACGTACCCTAACCCTAACACTAACCCAAACCATAACGCAAAACTAACCTTAACACTAAACCTATCCCTAACCGTAAACGTAACCCTAACCATAACCCTAACGCAAACCTAACCCTAACGCTAACCCTAACCCTACCCCAACCCTAACGCAAACCTAACCCTAAACCTAACATTAACACTAACCGTAACCCTAACGCAAATCAAACCTAACCCTAACCCTAACCCTATCGATAACCCTAATCCTAAACCCTAGCCCTAACATAACCCTAACCCTATCCCTAACTCAACCTAACCCTAACCCTAACCCTAACCCGAAACATAACCTTCACTCTAACAATAACCTAACCCTAAGCCTAACCCTAACCCTACACTAACCCTAACCCTAACTCTAACCCTAACCCTAACCTTAACCCAAAACTCTAAACCTAAAACAACCCTAACCTAACCCTAATCCTAACCCTAACCCTAAACCCTGAACCTAACCCTAACCTAACAATAACCCTAACCCTAACCCTAACCAAAGCCTAACTCTTACCCTAACCCTAACACTAAACCTAACCTTAACCCTAACCCTAACACAAACCTAACCCTAACCCTAACCCTAACCCTAACCCTAACCCCAAACCTAACCCTAACCCTATTCCTAACCCTAACGCAAACCTAAACTTAAACCTAACCCTAAACCTAACCTGAACCCTAACGCATAAGTAACCCTAACCCTAACCCTAACCCTAACCCTAAACCTAAATCTAATCCTAATCCTAACCATAATGCAAACCTAAACCTAACCCTAACCTTAACCCTAACCCTAACGCAAACCTAACCCTAACCGTAACCCTAACCCTAACCCTAACCCTAACCCTAAAGCAATCCTAACTCTAAACATAACCCTTTGCCTAACCCTAAACTTAACCCTAACCCTAAAACTAACCTTAAAGCAAACCTAAGCCTAAACTTAATGCTAACCATAAAACCCTAACGCTAACCACAACCCTAACCCTAACCCTAATCCTAAACCCTTGCCCTAATCCTAACCCTAATCCTAACCCTAACCCTAACCATAAACCTAACCCTAACCCTAACCCTAAACCTAACACTAACCTTAAACTAAACCTAACCTTAACACTAAACATAACCTAACCCTAACCCTAACCCTAACCCTAACCCTACCCTAACCCTAAACCTAACCCTAACCCTAACCTTAACCGTAACCTAACCCTAATCCTAACCCTAACTCTAAACCCTGAACCTAACCCTAACCCTAACCCTACCCTAACCCTAACCCTAAAACCTAACCCTAACCCTAACCCTAATCCTAACCTTAACGCAAACCTAACCGTAACCCTAAACCTAACCCTAACCATAACATTAAACCTAACCTTAAACCTAACCCTAACGAAAACCTAACCATAACCCTAACCCTAACATTAACCGTAACGCAAACCTAACACTAACCCTAAACATAACCCTAACCTAACCCTAACCATAACCCTAACCCAAACCCTAACCCTAACTAAACCTATCCCTAACCTTAAGCCTAACCCGAAACCTAACTTTAACCCTAACCCTAACCTAACCCTAACCCTAACCCTAACTTAAGCCTAACTCGTACCCCAACCCTAACCCTAAAACTAACCCTAACCCTAAGTCTAACGCATACCTAAACCTAACCCTAACCCTAACCCTAACCCTAACGCAAACCTAACCCTATCCCTAACGCAAATCTAACCTAACCCTAACCCTAAGCCTATCCCTAACCCTAACCCTAAACCCTAGCCCTAACCCTAACCAAACCCTAACCCTAACCTTAACCCTAACCCTAACTCAACCAAACCCTAACCCTAACCTTAACACGAAACATAAACTTCACCCTAACCCTAACCTAACCCTAACCCTAACCCTAACACTACCCTAACGCAAACCTAACCTTAACCCTAACCCTAAACCTAATCATAACCCTAACGCAAACCTAACCCTAACTCTAACCCTAAAGCTTAACTAACCCTAACCCTAAGCCTATCCCTAACCCTAACCCTAACCCTAACCCTAAACCTAACCCAAACCTAACCCTAACCATAATCCTAACCCTAACCCCAACACAAACCTAACCCTAACACTAACCCTAACCATAAACCTAAATCTAATCCTAATCCTAACCATAACGCAAACCTAAACCTAACCCTAACCCTAAAACTGACCTTAACGCAAACCTAACCCTAAACTTAACGCTAACCATAAAAACCTAACGCTAACCCTAACCCTAACCCTAACCCTAATCCTACACCCTTGCCCTAACCCTAACCCTAACCCTAACCATAGCCCTAACCCTAACCCTAACCCTAATGATAACCCTAACGCAAAACTAACCCTAACCCCAACCCTAACCATAAACCTAACCCTAACCCTAACCCTAACGCAAACCTAACCATAACCCTAACCCTAAACCTAACCCTAAACCTAACACGAACGCAAACCTAACCCTAAACCTAACCCTAACACTAACCATAACCCTAACGCAAACCTAACCCTAAACCTAACCCTAACCCTAAACCTAACGCAAACCTAACCCTAACCCTAACCCTAACCCTAACCCTAACGCATAACTAACCCTAATCCTAACCCTAACCCGAACCCTAACCCTAAAGCATACCTAACCCTAACCATAACCATAAACCTAACCGTAACCCTAAAACTAAACATAACCCTTACCCTCACGCAAACCTATCCCTAACCCTAACCCTAAACCGAAACCTAACCCTAACCCTAACCCTAACCCTAAACCCTAGTCCAAACCAAACCCTAACCGTAACCCTTACCCTAACGCATATCTAACCCTAACCCTAACCCTAACCCTATACCTAAACCTAATCCTAACCCTAAACATAACGCAAACCTAAACCTAACCATACCCTAACCTTAACCCTAACCCTAACGCAAACCTAACCCTAACCTTAAACCTAACACTAACCATAACGCAAACCTAACACTAACCCTAACCTAACCCTAAACCTCACGCAAATCTAACCCTAAATCCTAACCCTAACTTTAACCCTAACTATAACCCTAACGCTAACCTAATCCTAACCCTAACACTAAACCCTAACCCTAACCCTAACGATAACCCTAACACAAACCTAAACCTAACCCTAACCCAGCCATAACACTAAACATAACCCTAAACCTATCCCTAAACATAATCCTAACCCTAACCCTAACCTAACCCTAACCCTAAGCCTAACCCTAAACCTAACCCTATGCAAAAATAACCCTAACCCTAACCCTGACCCTAAACTTAACCCTAATCCTAACCATAATCCTACCCCTAAACCTAACCCTAAACCTAACCCTAACCTTAAACCCTAACACTAACACTAACCCTACCCTAACCCTAACCCTAAACCATAAACCTAACACTAACCTGAACCTAACACTAACCCTAATGCATACCTAACCCTAAACCTAAAGCTAACCCTAACCCTAACGCAAACCTAAACCTAAACCTAACACTAACCCTAACCCTAACCCTAACACAAACCTACCCTAACCCTAAACCTAACTAACCCTAACCCTAAACCCTAGCCCTAACCCTAACCCTAACCCTACCCTAACCCTAAACCTAACCCTAATCCGAAACCTAACCTTAACCCAAACCATAACCTAACCCTAATCCCAACCCTAACCCTAACCCTAACCCTACCCTAACCCTAAACCTAACCCTAACCCTAAACCCTAAACTTAACCCTAACCTAACACTAACCATAAACCTAACCCTAAACTAAGCCTAACACTTACCCTAACCCTAAATTTAAACCTAACCCTAACCCTAACGCAAACCTAACCCTATCCTTTACCCTAACCCTAACCCTAACCTAACCCTACCCTAAACTAACCTTAAACGTAACCCTAACCCTAAACCCTAAACCAAACCCTAACCTAACACTAACCCTAACCCTTACCCTAAAAATAACCATAAAACTAACGCTAACCCTAAACCTAAAACTAACCCTAACCCTAACGCAAACCTAACCCTAACCCTAACCCTAACCCTAATCCCAACCCTAACCCTAACGCAAACCTAACCTTAACCCTAACGCAAACCTACCCATAACCTTACCCTAACCCTAACCTTACGCAAACTTAACCCTAACCCTAAACCTTACCCTAACCCAAACCTAACCCTAACCCTAACCTTAACCCGAAACCTAACCTTAACCCTAACCCTAACCTTAACCCTAACACTAACGTAAACCTAACCCTAACCCTAACCCAAACCTAACCCTAACCCTAACCCTAAACGTAACCCTAACCCTAACCATAACCCTAACCCTAACACAAACCTAAACCTAACCCTAACCCTAAGCCTATCCCTAACGCAAACCTAACTCTAACCCTAACCCTAAACCAAACCTAACCCTAACCCTAAACCCTAAACCTAACCATACCCTAACATAACCCTAAACCTTACCCTAACCCTAAACCCTAAATCTAACCCTAACCTAACTCTAACCATAACCCTAACACTAACATAATCCTAACTCCTACCTAACGCTAACCGTAAACCTAACCCTAACCCTAAGCCTAACGCAAACCTAAACCTAACCCTAACCCTAACCCTAACACAAACCTAACCCTAAACCTAACCCTAACCCTAACGCAAACCAAACCCTAAACCTAACACTAACAATAACACTAACGCAAACCTAACTCTAACCTTCACCCTAACCCTAATCCTAAGGCGTAGCTAAAACTAACCCTAACCCTAACTCTAACCCTAACACAAACCTACCCTAACACTAACCCTAACCCTAACGTAAACCTAACCCTACACATAACACTAACCGTAACGCATACGTAACCCTAACCCTAACCTTAACCCTAACGCAAACCTAACCTTAACCCTAACCCTAACCCTAATCCTAACACAAACCTAACCCTAACCCTAACCCTAACCCTAACGCATAACTAATCCTAAACCTAACCCTAACCCTAACGCACACCTGACCATAACCCTAACCCTAACCCTAACGCAAACCTAACGATAACCCTAACCCTAATCCTAAACCTAACCCTAACCCTAACCCTAACGCAAACCTAACCCTAACCCTAACCCTAACCGTAACCCTAACCCTAGCCATAACGCAAATCTAACCCTAACCCTAACCCTAATCCTAAAGCTAACGCAAACCTAAGCCTAAATCCTAACCCTAACCCTTACCCTAACCTTAACTCTAACCCTAACCCAAACCCTAACCCTAACCGTAAACCTAACCCTAACCCTAACCCTAACCGTAAACCTTAGCCCTAACCGAAACCCTAAACCTAACCGTATCCCTAACGCAAATCTAACCCTAACCCTAACCCTAACCCTAACTCTAACCCTAACCCTAACGCAAACCTACCCCTAACCCAGCCCTAAAGCTAACCCTAACCTTAAAACTAAAATTAACCCTAACCCTAACGCAAACCTAACCCTAAACCTAAACCTAACACTAACCCTAACGCAAACCTAACACTAACTCTAACCCCAACCCCAAAACCTAACGCAAATCTAACCCTAAATCCTAACCCTAACCTTAAACCTAACCCTAACCCTAACGCTAACCTAACCCTAACCCTAAAACTATACCCTAACCATAACCCTAACCCTAACGATAACCCTAACACAAACATAACCCTAACCCTAACCCAGCCTTAAAATTATACCTCACCCTAAACCTAACCCTAATTCCAACACTAAGGCAAACCAAACCCTAACCCTAACCCAACCCTAATCCTAACCCTAAACTTAACCTTATCCCTAAACCCTAACCCTAACCATAACCATAACCCTAACGCTAACCTAAGCCTAACCCTAAACCAACCCTAAACCTAACACGAAACCTAACCTTAACCCTAACCCTAACCCTAACCTAACCCTAACGCTAACCCTAACCCTAACCCTAATCCTACCCCTAACGCTAAACCTAACCCTAACCCTAACCCTAAACCCTAATCCTAACCCTAACCCTAACGGAAACATAACCCTACCCTAACCCTAAAACAAACGCAAACCTATCCCTAAATCCTAACCCTAACCCTAGACCTAATGGTAACCTAACCCTAATCCTAACTCTAAACCCTAACACTAACCCTAACCCTAACCAGAGCCCTAACACAAACCTAAACCTAACCCTAAACCTAACCCTAAACCTAACCCTAAACATAACCCTAACACGAACCTAACCCTAACGCTAACTCCAACCCTAACCCTCACCCTAAACCTAAACCTAAACCTAACCCTAACCCTAATGCATTCCTAAACATAACCCTAACCCTAACCCTAATCGTAACGCAAACCTAATCCTAACCCTAACCCTAACCATAAAACCCTAACGGTAACCCTAACCCGAACCCTAACCCTAACCCTAAAACCTATCCCTAAACCTAACCTTAACCCTAACCATAACCATAACGCAAACCTAAACCTAACCCTAAAGCTAACCTTAACCCTAACCCTAACCCTAAACCTAACCCTATCCCTAACCCTAACGCAAACCTAATCCTAACCCTAACCCTAACCGTAAAACCCTAACGGTAACCCTAACCCGAACCCTAACCCTAACCCTAAAAACTATCCCTAATCCTAACCCTTACCCTAACCCTAACCCAAACGCAAACCTAACCCTAACCCTAACCCTAAACCTATCCTTAACGCAAACCTAACCCTAAACTTAACGCTAACCCCTAAAAACCTAAAGCTAAACCTTACCCTACCCTAACCCTAACCCTAAACCCTTGTCCTATCCCTAACACTAACCCTAACCGTAACCCTAACCCTAACGCAAACCTAACCCTAATCCTAACACTAAACCTAACCCTAAACTTAAAACTAAACTTAACCCTAACCCTAACGCAAACCTATCCCTAACCCTAAACCTAAACCTAACACTAACCTTAACCCTAAACCTAAAACCTAGCCCTAACCCAAACCCTAACCCTAAACCTAACCCTAACGCAAATCTAACCCTAACACTAACCCTAACTCTAACCATATCCCTAACGCAAACCTAACCCTAACCCTAAACCTAACACTAACCCTAAACCTAAACTTATCCCTAAACCCTAACCCTAACCCTAACCCTAACCCAGCCCTAACACTAAACTTAACCCTAAACCTAACCCTAACTCCAACACTAAGGCAAACCTTACCCTAACCCTAACCGTAACCCTAACCTTAACACTAAACCTAACCTTATCCCTAAACCCTAACCCTAACCCTAACCATAAGCTTAACGCTAACCTAAACCTAACCCTAACCCAAATTCTAACCCTAACATGAAACCTATCCTTAACCCTAACCGTAACCTAACCCTAACCCTAACCCTAACCCTAATCCTACCCCTAACCCTAACGCAAACGCTAACCCTAACCCTAAACCCTAACCCTAATCCTAACCCTACCCTAACCAATCCCTAACCCTAACCCTAACCCTAAACACTAAAAATAATCCTAACCTAACCCTAACCGTAACCCTAACGCAAATTCTAACCCTAACCCTAACCCTAACCCTAACGCAAACCTAACCCTATCACTAAACCTAACCCTAAACCTAACCCTAAACCCTAAACCTAACCCTAACCTAAAACTAACCCTAACCCTAACCCTCACCTAAGCCTAACTCTAAACCTAACCGTAACCCTAACCATAAATCTAACCCTAACATTTACCCTAACCTAACCCTAACACTAACTCTACCTCTAACCATAAGCCTAATCCTAACCCTAACCCTAACCCTAAACCCTATACCTAACCTTAAATCTAACCCTAATCATAACCCTAACACTAAAACCTAACTTAACCCTAACCATAAATCCTAAACCATACCCCTAAACTAACAATAACCTAATAATTACCCTAACCCTAACCCTAACCGTAACGCAAACCTAACCTTAACACTAATGCTAACTCTAACCCTAACCCTATTCCTAAACCCTAGCCCTAACACTAAACCTAACACTAACCCTAATCTTAACGCAAACCTAACCCTAACCCTAACTCTATCCTTAACCCTAACCCTAACGCAACCTAACCCTAATCCTAACACTAAGCCTAACTTAACCCTAAACCCTAATCCTTACCCTACCCTAACCTTACCGTAACGCTAACCCTAAACCTAAACCCTAAACCTACCCTAACCTATCGGTAACCCTAACCGTAACCCTAACCTAACCCTAACCTAACCCTAACCCCAACCCTAATTCTACCCCTAACCCTAACCCTAAACCTAACACTAACCCTAACGCACCTAAACCTAACCCTAACCCTAACCCTAAACCTAACCTTAACCCTAACCCTAACGCAAACCTAACCCTAACCCTAACCCTAACCCTAAGCCAAACCCTAACCCTAACACAAACGTAAACCTAACCCTAAACCTAACCCTAAACCTAACCCTAACCCGAACCCTAACCTTAACGCAAAACTAACCCTGAACTTATCGCTAAGCATAAAACCCCTACGCTAAACCTAACCCTAAACCTAACCCTAATCCTAAACCCTAGCCCTATCCCTAACTCTAACACTATCCGTAACCCTAACCGTAACGCAAACCTTACCCTAACCCTAAACCTAACCCTAAGCCTAACCCTACCCCTAACCCTAACGCAAACCTAACCCTAACCCTAACCCTAAAGTTAACCCTAACCCTTAAACTAAACTTAAACCCTAACCCTAACACAAACCGAACCATAACCCGAAACCTAACCCTAACACTAACCCTAACCCTAACCTTAACCCTAACGCAAACCTAACCCTAACCCTAACCCTAACCCTAACCCTAACCCTAACACAAACGTAACCCTAACCCTAATCCTAAACCTAACACTAACCCTAACCCTAACCTTAACGCAAACCTAACCCTGAACTTATCGCTAACCATAAAACCCTAACGCTAAACCTAACACTAACCCTAAACCTAATCCTAAACCCTAGCCCTATCCGTAACCCTAAACCTATCCGTAATCCTAACTGTAACGCAAACCTTACCCTAATCCTAACTCTAAGCCTAACCCTAACCCTAACCCTAACGCAAACCTAACCCTAACCTAAACCTAACCCTAACACTAACCCTAACCCTAACCCTAACGCAAACCTAACCCTAAGCCTAACCCTAAAGCTAACCCTAAACTTAAAAATAACCTTAACCCTAACCATAAAGCAAACCTATCCCTAAAACTATTTCTAACTCTAAACCTAACCATAAACCCTAAACCTAACCCTAACCCTAACACTAACCCTAAACCTAACCCTAAAACTTAACCCTAACCCTAACCCTAACCTTAACCCAAACCCTACTTTGACCCGAACCCTAACCCTAACCCTAACCATAGCCCTAACCCAAACCTAACCCTAACCCTAAACCTAACCCTAAGCCTAACCCTAAACCTAACCCTAAAGCTAACCCTAATGCAAACCTAACCCTAACCCGAACCCTAACACTAACCCTAAACCTAACCCTAACCCTAACACATACCTAACCCTAACCCTAACCCTAACCGTAACGCAAACCTAACCCTATCCCTAACCCAAACAATAAAACCCTAATGGTAACCCTAACCAAAACCCTAACCCTAACAATAAAACCTATCCCTAACCCTAACTCTAACCCTAACACTAACAATAACGCAAACCTAACCCTAACCCTAACCCTAACACTAACGCAATCCTAACCCTAACCCTAACCCTATGCCTAACCCTAAACCTAACCCTAACCCTAAACCTAACCTTAACGCAAACTTAACCCTAAACTTAGCGCTTACCATAAAAACCTAACGCTAACCCTAACCCTAACCCGAACCCTAACTGTAACCCTAACCCTAACGCAAACCTAACCCTATCTCTAACCCTAAAACTAACCATAACCTTAAAACTAAATTTACCCTTACCCTAACGCAAACCTATCCCTAACCCTAACCCTAAACCTAACCCTAAACCTAACACTAACCCTAAACCCTAACCCTACCCCTAACCCTAAACCTAAACCTAACCTTAAAACTATCCTTAACCCTAACCCTAACGCAAACCTAACCCTAACCCTAAACCAAACACTAACTCTAACGCAAACCTAACACTAACCCTAATCCTACCCTAAAACCTAGCCCTATCCCTAACCCGAAACCTAACCTTAACCCTAACCCTAACGCAAACCTAACCCGAACCCTAACCCTAACCCTAAGCCTTAAGCAAACCTAAACCTAAACCTAACCCTAACCCTATCCAAACCCTAACGCAAACCTAACCTTAACCGTAACCCTAAACCTAACCATAACCATAACGCATAACTAACCCTAACCCTAACCCTAAACCTAACCCTACCCCTAACGCATAACTAACCCTAACTCTAACCCGAACCCTAACCCTAACCTAACCATAACGCAAACCTAACCCGAACCATAATCCTAACCCTAACCCTAATCCTAACACAAACCTAACCCTAACCCTAAACCTAACCCTAAAGCTAAATCTAATCCTAATCCTAACCAAAATGCAAACCTAAACCTAACCCTAATCCTAACCCTAACCCTAACGCAAACCTAACCCTAACCCTAACCCTAACACTAACCCTAACCCTAAAGCAATCATAACCCTAAACATAACCCTTTGCCTAAACCTAAACTTAACCCTAACCCTAAAACTAACCTTAAAGCAAACCTAAGCCTAAACTTAACGCTAACCATAAAACCCTAACTCTAACCATAACCCTAAACCTAACACTAATCCAAAACCCTTGCCCTAACCCTAACCCTAACCCTAACCGTAACCCTAACCCTATCGCAAACCTTACCCTAACCCTAACCCTAAACCTAACACTAACCTTAAAACTAAACTTAACCTTAACCTTAACGCAAACATATCCCTAACCCTAACCCTAACCCTAACCCTACCCTAACCCTAACCCTAAAACCTAACCCTAACCCTAACCATAACCCTAACCTTAACGCAAACCTACGTAACCCTAACCCTAACCCTAACCATAACCTTAAACCTAACCTTAAACCAAACCCTAATGAAAACTTAACCCTAACCCTAAACCTACCTTAACCGTAACGCAAACCTAACACTAACCCTAACCCTAACCTAACCCTAACAATAACCCTAACCCTAACCTTAACGCAAACCTAACCGTAACCCTAACCCTAACCCTAACCATAACCTTAAACCTAACCTTAACCCTAACCCTAACGCAAACCTAACCCTAACCCTAAACCTAACACTAACCCTAACGCAAACCTAAAAGTAACTCTAACCCTAACCCTAAACCTAACGCAAATCTAACCCTAAATCCTAACTCTATTCTTCACCCTAACCCTAACCCTAACGCTAACCTAACCCTAAACCTAACACTAAACCCTAACCCTTACGATAACCCTAACACAAGCCTAACCCTAACTCTAAACCAGACCTAACACTAAACCTAACCCTATATCTAAACCTAACCCTAACCCTAAGGAAAACCTAACCCTAACCCTAACCCAACCCTAACACTAACCCTAACCCTAACGCAAGCTAAACATAACCCTAACCCTAACCTTAACCGTAACCCTAACCCTAAACCTAACCTTATCCCTAAACCCTAACCCTAACCCTAACCCTAACCATAACCCTAACGCTAACCTAAACCTAACCCTAACACAAACCCTAACCCTAACACGAAACCTAACCTTAACCCTAAGCCTAACCTAACCCTAAACCTAATGCTAACCTAACCCTTAACCTAACTCTAAACCCTAACCCTAACCCTAAATCTAAACCTAATTCAAACCCTAACCCTCACGCAAACCTAACCCTAACCCTAACCCTAACCCTCACCCTAACCCTAACCCTAACCATAACGCAAACCAAACCCTAACCCTAACCCTAACCCTAAACCTAACCCTCACCCTAACCCTAACGGAAACCTAACCCTAATCCTAAACCTAAACCTAACCCTAAACTTAAAACTAACCTTAACCCTAACCGAAACGCAAACCTAACCTAACCCTAACCCTAACCCTAACGGAAACATAACCCTACCCTAACCCTAAAACAAACGCAAACCTATCCCTAAATCCTAACCCTAACCCTAGACCTAATGGTAACCTAACCCTAACCCTAACTCTAAACCCTAACACTAACCCTAACCCTAACCAGAGCCCTAACACAAACCTAAACCTAACCCTAAACCTAACCCTAAACCTAACCCTAAACATAACCCTAACACGAACCTAACCCTAACGCTAACTCCAACCCTAACCCTCACCCTAAACCTAAACCTAAACCTAACCCTAACCCTAATGCATTCCTAAACATAACCCTAACCCTAACCCTAATCGTAACGCAAACCTAATCCTAACCCTAACCCTAACCATAAAACCCTAACGGTAACCCTAACCCGAACCCTAACCCTAACCCTAAAACCTATCCCTAAACCTAACCTTAACCCTAACCATAACCATAACGCAAACCTAAACCTAACCCTAAAGCTAACCTTAACCCTAACCCTAACCCTAAACCTAACCCTATCCCTAACCCTAACGCAAACCTAATCCTAACCCTAACCCTAACCGTAAAACCCTAACGGTAACCCTAACCCGAACCCTAACCCTAACCCTAAAAACTATCCCTAATCCTAACCCTTACCCTAACCCTAACCCAAACGCAAACCTAACCCTAACCCTAACCCTAAACCTATCCTTAACGCAAACCTAACCCTAAACTTAACGCTAACCCCTAAAAACCTAAAGCTAAACCTTACCCTACCCTAACCCTAACCCTAAACCCTTGTCCTATCCCTAACACTAACCCTAACCGTAACCCTAACCCTGACGCAAACCTAACCCTAATCCTAACACTAAACCTAACCCTAACCTTAAAACTAAACTTAACCCTAACCCTAACGCAAACCTATCCCTAACCCTAAACCTAAACCTAACACTAACCTTAACCCTAAACCTAAAACCTAGCCCTAACCCAAACCCTAACCCTAACCCTAACCCTAACGCAAATCTAACCCTAACACTAACCCTAACTCTAACCATATCCCTAACGCAAACCTAACCCTAACCCTAAACCTAACACTAACCCTAAACCTAAACTTATCCCTAAACCCTAACCCTAACCCTAACCCTAACCCAGCCCTAACACTAAACTTAACCCTAAACCTAACCCTAACTCCAACACTAAGGCAAACCTTACCCTAACCCTAACCGTAACCCTAACCTTAACACTTAACCTAACCTTATCCCTAAACCCTAACCCTAACCCTAACCATAAGCTTAACGCTAACCTAAACCTAACCCTAACCCAAATTCTAACCCTAACATGAAACCTATCCTTAACCCTAACCGTAACCTAACCCTAACCCTAACCCTAACCCTAATCCTACCCCTAACCCTAACGCAAACGCTAACCCTAACCCTAAACCCTAACCCTAATCCTAACCCTACCCTAACCAATCCCTAACCCTAACCCTAACCCTAAACACTAAAAATAATCCTAACCTAACCCTAACCGTAACCCTAACTCAAATTCTAACCCTAACCCTAACCCTAACCCTAACGCAAACCTAACCCTATCACTAAACCTAACCCTAAACCTAACCCTAAACCCTAAACCTAACCCTAACCTAAAACTAACCCTAACCCTAACCCTCACCTAAGCCTAACTCTAAACCTAACCGTAACCCTAACCATAAATCTAACCCTAACATTTACCCTAACCTAACCCTAACACTAACACTACCTCTAACCATAAGCCTAATCCTAACCCTAACCCTAACCCTAAACCCTATACCTAACCTTAAATCTAACCCTAATCATAACCCTAACACTAAAACCTAACTTAACCCTAACCATAAATCCTAAACCCTACCCCTAAACTAACAATAACCTAATAATTACCCTAACCCTAACCCTAACCGTAACGCAAACCTAACCTTAACACTAATGCTAACCCTAACCCTAACCCTATTCCTAAACCCTAGCCCTAACACTAAACCTAACACTAACCCTAATCTTAACGCAAACCTAACCCTAACCCTAACTCTATCCTTAACCCTAACCCTAACGCAACCTAACCCGAATCCTAACACTAAGCCTAACTTAACCCTAAACCCTAATCCTTACCCTACCCTAACCTTACCGTAACGCTAACCCTAAACCTAAACCCTAAACCTACCCTAACCTATCGGTAACCCTAACCGTAACCCTAACCTAACCCTAACCTAACCCTAACCCCAACCCTAATTCTACCCCTAACCCTAACCCTAAACCTAACACTAACCCTAACGCACCTAAACCTAACCCTAACCCTAACCCTAAACCTAACCTTAACCCTAACCCTAACGCAAACCTAACCCTAACCCTAACCCTAACCCTAACCCAAACCCTAACCCTAACACAAACGTAAACCTAACCCTAAACCTAACCCTAAACCTAACCCTAACCCGAACCCTAACCTTAACGCAAACCTAACCCTGAACTTATCGCTAAGCATAAAACCCTAACGCTAAACCTAAACCTAAACCTAACCCTAATCCTAAACCCTAGCCCTATCCCTAACTCTAACACTATCCGTAACCCTAACCGTAACGCAAACCTTACCCTAACCCTAAACCTAACCCTAAGCCTAACCCTACCCCTAACCCTAATGCAAACCTAACCCTAACCCTAACCCTAAAGTTAACCCTAACCCTTAAACTAAACTTAAACCCTAACCCTAACACAAACCGAACCATAACCCGAAACCTAACCCTAACACTAACCCTAACCCTAACCTTAACCCTAACGCAAACCTAACCCTAACCCTAACCCTAACCCTAACCCTAACACAAACGTAACCCTAACCCTAATCCTAAACCTAACACTAACCCTAACCCTAACCTTAACGCAAACCTAACCCTGAACTTATCGCTAACCATAAAACCCTAACGCTAAACCTAACACTAACCCTAAACCTAATCCTAAACCCTAGCCCTATCCGTAACCCTAACCCTATCCGTAATCCTAACTGAAACGCAAACCTTACCCTAATCCTAACTCTAAGCCTAACCCTAACCCTAACCCTAACGCAAACCTAACCCTAACCTAAACCTAACCCTAACACTAACTCTAACCCTAACCCTAACGCAAACCTAACCCTAAGCCTAACCCTAAAGCTAACCCTAAACTTAAAAATAACCTTAACCCTAACCATAAAGCAAACCTATCCCTAAACCTATTTCTAACTCTAAACCTAACCATAAACCCTAAACCTAACCCTAACCCTAACACTAACCCTAAACCTAACCCTAAAACTTAACCCTAACCCTAACCCTAACCTTAACCCAAACCCTACTTTGACCCGAACCCTAACCCTAACCCTAACCATAGCCCTAACCCAAACCTAACCCTAACCCTAAACCTAACCCTAAGCCTAACCCTAAACCTAACCCTAAAGCTAACCCTAATGCAAACCTAACCCTAACCCGAACCCTAACACTAACCCTAAACCTAACCCTAACCCTAACACATACCTAACCGTAACCCTAACCCTAACCGTAACGCAAACCTAACCCTATCCCTAACCCAAACAATAAAACCCTAATGGTAACCCTAACCAAAACCCTAACCCTAACAATAAAACCTATCCCTAACCCTAACTCTAACCCTAACACTAACAATAACGCAAACCTAACCCTAACCCTAACCCTAACCCTAACACTAACGCAATCCTAACCCTAACCCTAACCCTATGCCTAACCCTAAACCTAACCCTAACCCTAAACCTAACCTTAACGCAAACTTAACCCTAAACTTAGCGCTTACCATAAAAACCTAACGCTAACCCTAACCCTAACCCGAACCCTAACTGTAACCCTAACCCTAACGCAAACCTAACCCTATCTCTAACCCTAAACCTAACCATGACCTTAAAACTAAACTTAACCCTTACCCTAACGCAAACCTATCCCTAACCCTAACCCTAAACCTAACCCTAAACCTAACACTAACCCTAAACCCTAACCCTACCCCTAACCCTAAACCTAACCCTAACCTTAAAACTATCCTTAACCCTAACCCTAACGCAAACCTAACCCTAACCCTAAACCAAACACTAACTCTAACGCAAACCTAACACTAACACTAATCCTACCCTAAAACCTAGCCCTATCCCTAACCCGAAACCTAACCTTAACCCTAACCCTAACGCAAACCTAACCCGAACCCTAACCCTAACCCTAAGCCTTAAGCAAACCTAAACCTAAACCTAACCCTAACCCTATCCAAACCATAACGCAAACCTAACCTTAACCGTAACCCTAAACCTAACCATAACCATAACGCATAACTAACCCTAACCCTAACCCTAAACCTAACCCTACCCCTAACGCATAACTAACCCTAACTCTAACCCGAACCCTAACCCTAACCTAACCCTAACGCAAACCTAACCCGAACCATAATCCTAACCCTAACCCTAATCATAACACAAACCTCACCCTAACCCTAAACCTAACCCTAAAGCTAAATCTAATCCTAATCCTAACCAAAATGCAAACCTAAACCTAACCCTAATCCTAACCCTAACCCTAACGCAAACCTAACCCTAACCCTAACCCTAACACTAACCCTAACCCTAAAGCAATCCTAACCCTAAACATAACCCTTTGCCTAAACCTAAACTTAACCCTAACCCTAAAACTAACCTTAAAGCAAACCTAAGCCTAAACTTAACGCTAACCATAAAACCCTAACTCTAACCATAACCCTAAACCTAACACTAATCCAAAACCCTTGCCCTAACCCTAACCCTAACCCTAACCGTAACCCTAACCCTATCGCAAACCTTACCCTAACCCTAACCCTAAACCTAACACTAACCTTAAAACTAAACTTAACCTTAACCTTAACGCAAACATATCCCTAACCCTAACCCTAACCCTAACCCTACCCTAACCCTAACCCTAAAACCTAACCCTAACCCTAACCATAACCCTAACCTTAACGCAAACCTTCGTAACCCTAACCCTAACCCTAACCATAACCTTAAACCTAACCTTAAACCTAACCCTAATGAAAACTTAACCCTAACCCTAAACCTACCTTAACCGTAACGCAAACCTAACACTAACCCTAACCCTAACCTAACCCTAACAATAACCCTAACCCTAACCTTAACGCAAACCTAACCATAACCCTAACCCTAACCCTAACCATAACCTTAAACCTAACCTTAACCCTAACCCTAACGCAAACCTAACCCTAACCCTAAACCTAACACTAACCCTAACGCAAACCTAAAAGTAACTCTAACCCTAACCCTAAACCTAACGCAAATCTAACCCTAAATCCTAACTCTATTCTTCACCCTAACCCTAACCCTAACGCTAACCTAACCCTAAACCTAACACTAAACCCTAACCCTTACGATAACCCTAACACAAGCCTAACCCTAACTCTAAACCAGACCTAACACTAAACCTAACCCTAAATCTAAACCTAACCCTAACCCTAAGGAAAACCTAACCCTAACCCTAACCCAACCCTAACACTAACCCTAACCCTAACGCAAGCTAAACATAACCCTAACCCTAACCTTAACCGTAACCCTAACCCTAAACCTAACCTTATCCCTAAACCCTAACCCTAACCCTAACCCTAACCATAACCCTAACGCTAACCTAAACCTAACCCTAACACAAACCCTAACCCTAACACGAAACCTAACCTTAACCCTAAGCCTAACCTAACACTAAACCTAATGCTAACCTAACCCTTAACCTAACTCTAAACCCTAACCCTAACCCTAACTCTAAACCTAATTCTAACCCTAACCCTCACGCAAACCTAACCCTAAACCTAACCCTAACCTTAACCCTAACGCAAAACTTACCCTAACCTTAACCCATACCCTAAACAAAAGCCCTACCCCTAACCCTAACCATAACCCTAACTCAACCTAACCATAACCCTAACTCTAACCCGAAACCTAACCTTAACCCTAACCCTAACCCTACCCTAACCCTAACCCTAACCCTAACCCTAACCCTAACCTTAAACCTAACACTACCCTAACCTAACCCTAAACCTAACCCTAACACTAAACCCTGAACCTAACCCTAACCTAACACTAACCCAAAACCTAAACCTAACCAAAGCCTAACTCTTACCCTAACCCTAACCCTAAACCTAACCTTTACCCTAAACCTAAGGCAAACCTAACCCTAACCCTAATCCTAACCCTAACACTAACCCTAATGCAAACCTAACCTTAAACCTAACCCTAACCCTAACACTAACGCAAACTTAACCCTCACCCTAACCCTAACCCTAACCCTATACCTAAAGCAAACCTAACAGTAACCCTATCCCTAACCCTAACCCTAACCCTAACGCATAACTAACCCTAACCCTAACCCAAACCCTAACCATAACCCTAACCCTGACGCAAACGTAACCCGAACCATAACCCTAACCCTATCCCAAACACAAATCTAACCCTAACCCTAAACCTAAACCTAACCCTAAAGCTAATCCTAACCCTAATCCTAACGCAAACCTAAACATAACCCTAACCCTATCCCTAACCCTAACACTAAAACAAACCTAACCCTAACCCTAACCATAACCCTAAACCTAAAGCAATCCTAAACCTAACCCTAACCCAAAACCTATCATTTACGCAAACCTAAACCTAAAATTTACGCTAACCATAAAACCCTAACGCTAAACCTAACCCTAAACCTAACCCTAACCTTAAAACTAACCTTAACCCTACCCTAACGCAAACCTAACCCTAACCCTAAATCTAACTCTAACCTTAATCCTAAACCCTAACCCTAACTCTAACCCTAACCCTAACCTTAACGAAAACGTAACTGTAACCCTAACACTAACCCTAAACTTAAACCTAACTATAAACCTAACCCTAACGAAAACCTAACCCTAACCCTAACCCTGACCCTACCCTAACCCTAACGCAAACCTAACACAAAACCTAACACTAAACCTAAACTTAACGCAAATCTAACACTACATCCTAACCCTAACCTAACCTTAACCCTAAAGCTAACCTAACCCTAACCCTAACCGTAACCCTAACCCTAACCCTAACGCAAACCTAACATTAACCCTAACCCTAACCCTAACGCAGTCCTAAACTTAACCCTAACCCTATGCCTAACCCTAAACCTAACCCTAACCCTAAACCTAACCTTAACGCAAACCTAACCCTAAACTTAACGCTAACCATAAAAACCTAACGCTAACCCTAACCCTAACGCTAACCCTAAAACTAAACCTAACCCTAATCTAACACTAACCCTAACCCTAACCCTAACCTTAACACTAACCCTAACCCCTAAACCAAACCCTAACCTAACCCTAACCCTAACCCTAACCCTAAACATAATCATACCCCTAAACCTAACCCTAAACCTCACCCTACACCAAACCCTAACCCTAACCCTAACCCTACCCTAACCTATCACTAACCCTAACCCTAACCCTAAACCCTAAACCTAACCCTAACTTAACCCTAACACTAACCCTAAAGCAAACCTAACCCTAACCCTAACCCTAACGCAAACCTAAGCCTAACCCTAACCCTAACCCTAACGCAAACCTAACCCTTACCCTAACCCTAAATCTAACCCTAACCCTAACCCTAACCCTAAAACCTAGCCCTAACCCTAACCATAACCCTAACCCTACCTCAACCTAACCTTAAAACTAACCCTACACCTAACACGGTACCTAACCTTAACCCTAACCCAAACTTAACCATAACCATAACCGTAACCCTAACGCATCTCTAACCCTAAACCTAAACCTAAATCTAACCCTAACCCTAAAGCAAACCTCACCCTAACCCTAACCCTAACCCAAAACCTAACCCTAACCCTAAAGCAAACCTAACTCTAACCCTAACCCTATCCTTAGCCTAACTCTTACCCTAAACCTAACCCTAAACCTAACACTAACCCTAACCCTAACGCAAACCTAACCCTAACCCTAACCCTAACCCTAAACTTAACCCTAAGACTAAACCTAACCCTAACCCTAACACTAACCATAACCCTAACGCAAACCTAACCCTAACCCTAACCCTAACCCTAAACTTAACCCTAACACTAAACCTAACCCTAACCCTAACACTAACCCTACCCATAAAGCAAACCTAACACTAACCCTAACTCTAACCCTAACACTAACCCTAACGCAAACCTAAACCTAACCATAATTCTAACCCTAACCCTAACACAAACCTAACCCTAACCCTAACACAAACCTAACCCTAACCCTAACCCTAACCGTAAACACTAAAACCTAGCCCTAACCCAAACCCTAACCATAACCCTAACCCTAAACCCTAGCCCTAACCCAAACCATAACCCTAACCCTAACCCTAACGCAAATCTAACCCTAACCCTAACCCTAACCCTAACTCTATCCCTAACCCTAACGCAAACCTAACCCTAACGCTACCAATAACCCTAACCCTAACACTAACGCAAACCTAACACTAACCCTCACCCTAACGCTAACCCTAACACGAAGCTAAACCTAATCCTAAACCTAACCCTAACCATAACCCTAACCCTAACCATAACGCAAACCTAACCCTAACCCTAACCCTAACCCTAAACATAACCCTATCCCTAACACTAACGCAAACCTAACCCTAACCCTAAACCTAAACCTAACCCTAACCTTAAAACTAACATTAACCCTAACCGAAACACAAAACTAAACCTAACAGTAACCCTAACTCTAACGGAAGCACAACGGTAACCTAACCCTAAAACTAACGCAACCATAACCCTAAATCCTAATCCTATCCCTAATACTAATCCTAAACCTAACACTAACCCTAACAGAAACCTAACACTAACTCTAAACCTAACCCTAAACCTAATCTAACCCTAACCCTAACCATAACCCCAAATCTAACCCTAACCCTAAACCTAACCCTAACCCTAAACCTAAACCCTAAGCCTAACCATAACCCTAACCCTAACCCTAACCCTAAACCTAACCCTAAACCTAACCCTAACCCTAAACCTAACGCAAAACTAAACCTAACCCTAACCATAACCTTAACCCTAACCCTAACGCAAAACTAACCCTAACCCTAACCCTAACCCTAACGCAATCCTAACACTAACCCTAACCCTATGCCTAACCCTAAACGTAACGCTAACCCTAAACGTAACGTTAACGCAAACCTAACACTAAACTTAACGCTAACCCTAAAAACCTAACGCTAACCCTAACCCTAACCCTAAACCTAAACCTAAATTCTTGCCCTATCACTAACCCTAACCCTAACACGTAAATCTAACCATAACGCAAACTTAACCCTAACCCTAACCCTAAACCTAAACCTAAACTTAAAACTAAACTTAACCCTAACCCTAACGATAACCCTAACACAAACCTAACCCTACACCTAACCCAGCCCTAACACTAAACATATCCCTAAAACTAACCCTAACTTTAACGCTAGGGCAAACCTAACCCTAACCCTAACCCAATCCTAAACCTAACCCTAAAGCTAACCCTAATGCAAACCTAACCCTAACCCGAACCCTAACACTAACCCTAAACCTAACCCTAACCCTAACACATACCTAACCCTAACCCTAACCCGAACCGTAACGCAAACCTAAACCTAACCCTAACCCTAACGCAAGCTAACCCCAACACTAAAGCAAACCTAACCCTAACCCTAACCCTAACCTTAACCCTAACATTAACGCAAACCTAACCCTAAACCTAACCCTAAACCTAACCCTAACCCTAATGCAAACCTAACCGTAACCCTAACCCTAACGCTAAAATTAACGCAAACCTAACACTAACCCTCACTATAACCCTAACCATAACGCGTAGCTAAAACTAACCCTAACCCTAACCCTAAACCTAACGCTAAACGTAACCCTAACCCTAACTCTAAACCTAAACACTAACCCTAACCCTAATCGTAACCGTAACCCTAACACAAACCCTAACCTTAAATCTAAGCCTAACCCTAACGCAAACCTAACCGTAACCCTAACCCTAACCCTAAACTTATCCCTAACCCTAACCCTAATGCAAACCTAACCCTAGCCCTAACCCTAACCCTAACCCTATCCCTAGCCATAACGCAAATCTAACCCTAAACCGAACCCTAAATCTAACGCAAACCTAAGCCTAAATCCTAACCCTAACCCTAACCCTAATCCTAACGCTAACCTAACACTAACCCTTAACCTAAACATTAACTTTAATCCTAACCCTAACGATAACCCTACGCAAAACTAACCCTAAACCTATCCCTATACCTAACGCAAACCTATCCCTAACCCTAAACCTTAACCTAACCCTGACCCTAACCCTAACCCTAACCCTAAACCCTAATCCTAACCCTAACCCTAACCGTAAACTTAACCATAACCAAAACCCTAACCCTAACCCTAACCCTAAACATAACCCTAACCCTAACCCTAAACAATCCTAACCCTAACCTTTACCCTAACCCTAACGCAAACCTAACCCTAACCCTAACCCTAACCTTAAAACTAAACTTAACCCTAACCCTAACGTAATCATATCCCTAACCCTAAACCTAAACCTAACCCTAACCCTAACACTAAACTTATCCCTAACCCTAACCCTAATGCAAACTTAACCCTAACCCTAACCGTAACCCTAAATCTAACGCAAACCTAAGCCTAAATCCTAACCCTAACCCTAACCCGAACCCTAATCCTAACGCTAACCTAACTCTAACCCTAAACCTAAACATTAACTTTAATCCTAACCCTAATGATAACCCTAACGCAAACCTAACCCTAACCCTAACCCTAACCCTTACACTAAACCAAAGCGCTAACCCTAACCCTAACCATAACCATAACTCAACATAACCATAACCCTAACCCTAACCCGAAACCTAACCTTAACCCTAACCCTAACCCTACCATAACCCTAACCCTAACCCTAACACTAACCCTAACCTTAAACCTAACACTACCCTAACCTAACCCTAAACCTAACCCTAACACTAAACCCTGAACCTAACACTAACCTAACACAAACCCTAACCCTAAAACTAACCAAAGCCTAACTCTTACCCTAAACATAACCCTAAACCTAACCTTTACCCTAACCCTAAGGCAAACCTAACCCTAACCCTAACCCTAACCCTAACACTACCCCTAATGAAACCTAACCCTAAACCTATACCTAACCCTAAACCTAACGCAAACTGAACCCTCACCCTAACCCTAACGCTAACCCTATCCCTAAAGCAATCCTAATCGTAACCCTAAACCTAACATAACCCTAACCCTAACGCATAACTAACCCTAACCCTAACCCTAACCATAACCATAACCCTAACCCTAACGCAAACCTAACCCGAACCATAACCCTAACCCTATCCCAAACACAAATCTAACCCTAACTCTAACCCTAAACCTAACCCTAAAGCTAATCCTAACCCTAATCCTAACGCAAACCTAAACCTAACCCTAACCCTTTCCCTAACCCTAACACTAAAACAAACCTAAACCTAACCCTAACCATAACCCAAACCCTAACGCAATCGTAAACCTAACCCCAACACAAAACCTAACATTAACGCAAAACTAAACCTAAACTTTACGCTAACCATAAAACCCTAACGCTAAACCTAACACTAACCCTAACCCTAACCTTAAAATTAACCTTATCCCTAACCCTAACGCAAACCTAACCCTAACCCTAATTCTAACTCTAACCTTAAACCTAAACCCTAACCCTAACCCTAACACTAACCCTAACCTTAACGCAAACCTAACTGTAACCCTAACCCTAACTCTAAACTTAAACCTAACGTTAAACCTAACCCTAACGAAAACCTAACCCTAACCCTAACCCTAACCCTACCCTAACCCTAACGCAAACGTAACACTAAACCTAACCCTAAACCTAAACCTAACGCAAATCTAACACTATATCCTAACCCTAACCCTAACCTTAACCCTAAAGCTAACCTAACCCTAACCCTAACACTAAACCCTACCTTAACCCTAACCTTAACGATAACCCTAACACAAAACTAACCCTAACCCTAACCCTAACAATAACCCTAAACCTAACCCTAAAACGAACCCTAACACTAACCCAACACAAACCCTAACCCTAACCCTAACGCAAGCTAACCACAACCCTAACCCTAACCGTAACCCTAACCCTAACCTAAACCTAACCTTAACCCTAATCCCTAACCCTAACCCTAACCCTAACCCTAACCCTAACCTAACCTTAAATCAAACCCTAACCTAAAACTAACCCTAAACCTACCTCTAACCCTAACCCTAACCCTAACCCCTAACACTATCCCTAACCCTACCCTAACCTATCCCTAACCCTCACCCTAACCCTAACCCTAAACCTAACCCTAACCTAAACCTAACCCTAACACTAAGTGAAACTTAACCCTAACCCTAACCATAACCCTAACGCAAACCTAAACCTAACCCTAACCCTAAACCAAACCTAACAATAACCCTAACGCAAACCTAAACCTAAACCTAACCCTAACCCTAACGAAAACCTAAACCTAAACCTAACCCTAACCCTAACTCTAAGGGAAGCCTAACCCTATCCCTAACCCTAACCCTAAACCTAATCCTAATCCTAAACTTAACCCTAACCCTAAACCCTAGCCCTAACACTAACCCTAACCCTAAAACTAACCCTAATCCTAAACCTAAACCCTAGCCCTAAACCTACCCTAACCCTAACTCAAACCTAACCCTAACCCTATCCCTAAAGCTAACCCTAACCTTAAAACTAATCTTAACCCTAACCCTAACACTAACCCAACCCTAACCCTAACCCTAACTCTAACCCTAACCCTAACGCAAACCTAACCCCAACCATAACCCTAACACTAAACCCTAACGCAAACCAAACCCTAACCCTAACCCTAATCCTAACCCTAACCCTAACGCATAACTAACCCTAACCCTAACCCTAACCCTGACGCAAACCTAACCCTAACCATAACTCTAACCCTAAACCTAACACAAACCTAAACCTAACCCTAACCCTAACCCTAAACCTAACCCTAACCCTAACCTAAACCCTAACTCTAACACAAACCTAATCCTAACCCTAACCCTAACCCCAACCCTAAACCCTAACCCTAAACCTAACCATAACCCTAACCCTACCTCAAACTAACACTAACCCTAACCCTAACCCGATACCTAAACTTAAACCTGAGCCAAACCTAACCCTAACACTAACCCAAACCCTAACCCTAACCCTAACGCAAACCTAACCCTAACCCTCACCCTATCCCTAATGCAAACCTAATACTAACCCTAACCCTAACCGGAAACCTAACCTTAACCCTAACCCTAACCTAACCCTAACCCTAACCCTACCCTAACCTAACCCTATACCTAAGCCTAACCCTAAACCCAAAAAGTAACCCTAACCTAACACTAACCCTATCCCTAACCCTAACCATAACCCTAACTCAAACCTAACCCTAACCCTAAAGCTAACCCTAACCTTAAAACTAACCTTAACCCTAACCCTAACGCTAATCTAACCCTAACCCTAACCCTTACACTAAACCAAAGCCCTAACCCTAACCCTAACCATAACCTTAACTCAACCTAACCATAACCCTATCCCTAACCCGAAACCTAACCTTAACCCTAACCCTAACCCTACCATAACCCTAACCCTAACCCTAACCCTAACCCTAACGCTAACCCTAACCCTATCCCTAACCCTAACGCTAACCCTAACCCTAACTCTAACGCAAACCTAACCCTAACCCTAGCCCTAACACTAACCCAAACCATAACCCTAACGCAAACCTAACCCTAACCCTATCCCTGACCCTAACCTTAACCCTAAACCAAACCTAACCATAAACCTAACCCTAACCCTAAACCTAAACCTAAACCTAACCCTTACCCTAACGCAAACCTAACGCTAACCCTACCACTAACCTTAAGCCTAATCGTAAACCTAACCCTAACCCTAAACCCTAACCCTAACCCTAACCCTTACGCAAACTTAACACCAGCCCTAACCCTAACCCTAACGAAAACCTAACCTTAACCCTAACCCTAAACAGAAAACTAACCTTAACACTAACCCTAACTTAACCCTAACCCTAACCATAACAATAACCCTAACCCTAACATAACCCTAACCCTAACTTAAACCTAACCATAACCCTATCCATAACCCTAAAACTAACGCAAACAAAAATCTAACCCTAACCATAACCCTAACCCTAACTCAAAGCTAACCCTAACCCTAACCCTATGCCAAACCCTTAACCTAACCCTAACCCTAAACCTAACATTAACCCATACCTAACCCTAAACTTAACGCTAACCATAAAACCCTAACAATAACCCGAACCCTAACCATAACCCTAACCCTAAACCTAACATTAACGCAATCCTAACCCTAAACCTAACCCTAACCATAACTCTAACCCTATCCCAAACACAAACCTAACCCTAACCCTAACCCTAACCCTATGCCAAACCCTAAACCTAACCCTAACCCTAAACCTAACCCTAAACTTAACGATAACCATAAAACCCTAACACTAACCCTAACCCTAAACCTAACCCTAAACCCTTGCCCTACCCCTAACCCTAACCCTAACCATAACCCTAACGCTAACGCAAACCTAACCCTAACCCTAACCCTAAACCTAACCCTAACCTTAAAACTAAACTTAACCCTAACCCCAACGCAAACCTATCCCTAACCCTAACCCTAACCCTAACACTAACCCTAACCCTAACCCTAAACCCTAGCCCTACCCTAAACCTAACCTTAACACTAACCCTAACGCAAACCTACCTCTAATCCAGCCCTAAGCTAACCCTAACCTTAAAACTAACCTTAACCCTATCCCTAACGCAAATCTAACCCTAACCCTAACCCAAACCTTAACCTTAACCCTAACACAAAGCTACCCCTAACCTAGCTCTAAATCTAACCCTAACCTTAAAACTAAACTTAACCCTAACCCTAACGAAAACCTAACCCTAACCCTAAACCTAACACTAACCCTAACGCAAACCTAACACTAACCATAACCTAACCCTAAACCTAACGCAAATCTAACCCTAAATCCTAACCCTAACCTTAACACTAACCCTAACCCTAACGCTAACCTAACCCTAACCCTAACACTAAACCCTAACCCTCATCCTAACCCTAACGATAACCCTAACGCAAACCTAACCCTAACCTTAGCCCTAACCCTAAACCTAACCGTAACCCTAACGCTAACCTAAAACTAACCCTAAACCTAACCCTAACCCTAACCCTAACCCTAACCCTAACACAAACCTACCCCAAACCCTAACCCTAACCCTAAAACTAACTCTAACCCTAAATCTAACACAAACCTAACCCTGACCCTAACCCTAACCCTAACCCTAACCCTAACCCTAAACCAAACCTAACCATAAACCTAACCCTAACCCTAAACCTAAACCTAAACCTAACCCTAACCCTAACGCAAACGTAACACAAACCCTAACTCTAACCCTAAGCCTAATCGTAACCCTCACCCTAACACTAAACCCTAACCCTAAACATAACCCTTATGCAAATTTAAACCTAACCCTAACCCTAACCCTAACGCAAACCTAACCCTAACCCTAAAACGGAACTTAACCTTAAACCTAACCGTAACTTAACCCTAAAACTAACCCTACCCTAACCCTAACCCTAACCCTAACCCTAACTCTAAACCGTATCCTAATTCTACCCTAACCTAACCCTAAACCTAAGCAAACCTAAACCCTAAACGTAACCCTAACCTAAGACTAACCCTAACCCTAACCCTAACCATAACCCTAACTCAAACCTATCCCTAACCCTAACCTTAAAGCCAACCCTAACCTTAAAACTAACCTTACCCAAACCCTAACGCTAACCTAACCCTAACCCGAACCCTAACCCTAACCCTAACCTTAACCCTCACGCAAACCTAACCCTAAAGTTAACTCTAACCTTAACCCTAATGCAAATCTAACCGTAACCCTAACACTAACCTTAACCCTAAACCATAGCCCTAACCCTAACCCTAACACTAACACTAACCCTAACCCTAACCCTAACCCTAACGCAAATCTAACCCTAACCCTAACACTAACCTTAACCCTAAACCATAGCCCTAACCCTAACCCTAAACTTAACCCTAACCCTAACGCAAACCTAACCCTAACCCTAGCCCTAACCCTAACCCTTACCCTCACCCTAACGCAAACCTAACCCTAACCCTAACCCTATCCCTAGCCCTAACTCTAACAAAAACCTAACCCAAACCATAACCCTAAACCTAACCCTAAACCGAACCCTAAAACTAAATATAACCTTAACCGTAACGTAACCTAACCCTTACCCTATACCTAACCCTGACGCAAACTTATCCCTAACCCTAACCGTAACCCTAACCCTAACCCTAAACCAAACCTAACCATAAACCTAACCCCAACCCTAAACCTAAACCTAAACCTAACCCTAACGCAAACCTAACCCTAACCCTACCTCTAACCCTAAGCCTAATCGTAATCCTAACCCTAAACCTAAACCCTAACGCTAACCCTAACCCGAAACTCAACATTAACCCTAACCCTAACTGAACCCTAACCCTAACCCTACCCTAACCATAACCCTAACCCTAACCCTGACCCTAAACCGTATCCTAACCCTACACTAAGCTACCCTACCCCTAACCCTAACTTAAACCAGAAACGTAACCCTAACCTAACACTAACCCTAACCCTAACCCTGACCATAACACTAACTCAAACCTAACACTAACCCTAACCCTAAAGCTAACCCAAACCTTAAAACTAACCTTAACCCTAACCCTAATGCTAACCTAACACTAACCCTAACGCTAACCCTAACTCTAAACCTAACTCTAACCCTAAACCTTACGCAAACTTAACCCTAACCATAACCCTAAACCTAACCCTAAACCTAACCCTAACCCTAACTCTAATGCAAAACTAACCCTAATCCTAGCCATAACCCTAACCCTAACCCTAAAACTAACTCAAATCCTAACCCTAACGCAAACCTAACCCTAACCCTAACCCTAAACCTAACGCATACCTAACCATAAACCTAACCCTAACCCTAACGCAAACCCAACCATAAACCTAACCCTAACCCTAAACCTAAACCTAATCCTAACCCTAACCCTACCCTAACCCTAACCCTAACCCTAACCCTAACTCTAAACCGTATCCTAACTCTACCCTAACCTAACCTTAAACCTAACCATAAACCTAAACCCAAAACGTAACCCTAAACTAACACTAAACCTAACCCTAACCCTAACCAAAACCCTAACCCTAACCCTAACAAACCTAACCCTAACCATAACACTAACCCAAACCCTAACCCTAACCCTAACGCAAATCTAACCCTAACCCTAACACTAACCTTAACCCTAAACCATAGCCCTAACCCTAACCCTAACCTTAACCCTAACCCTAACGCAAACCTAAACCTAACCTTAGCCCTAACCCTAACCCTAACCCTCACCCTAATGCAAACCTAACCCTAACCCTAACCATAACCCTAACCCTAACCCTAACAAAAACCTAACCCATACCATAACCGTAACCCTAACCCTAACCCTAACCCTAAAACTAACACTAACCTTAACCGTAACGCAACCTAACCCTTACCCTATACCTAACCCTAACGCAAACCTATCCCTAACCCTAACCCTAACCCTAACCCTAACCCTAAACCAAACATAAACATAAACCTAAACCCAAACCTAAACCTAAACCTAAACCTAACCCTAACGCAAACCTAACCCTAACCCTACCTCTCACCCTAAGCCTCATCGTAACCCTAACCCTAAACCTAAACCCTAACCCTAACCCTAACCCGAAACTTAAACTTATCCCTAACCCTAACTTAACCCTAACCCTAACCCTACCCTAACCTAAACCTAAACCTAACCCTAAGTTAAACCCGAAACGTAACTCTAACCTAACACTAACCCTAACCCTAACCCTAAACATCACCCTAACTCAAACCTAAACCTAACCCTAACTCTAAAGCTAACCCAAACCTTAAAACTAACCTTATCCCTAACCCTAACGCTAACCTAACACTAACCCTAACCCTAACCCTAACTCTAAACCTAACTCTAACCCTAAACCTTACGCAAACTTAACCCTAACCATAACACTAAACCTAACCCTAAACCTAACCCTAACCCTAACTCTAATGCAAACCTAACCCTAACCCTAACCCTAACCCTAACCCTAACCCAAAACCTAACCCTAACCCAAAGCTAACGCATATGTAACCCTAACCCTAACCCTAACACAAACGCAAATCTAACCCTAACCCTAACCATAACGCTAACCCTAAACCTAACCCTAACCCTAACCCTAACGCAATGTAACCCTAACCCTAACCCTAACCCAAACCCAAACGTAACCCTAACCCTAACCCTAACCATAACTCAAACCTAACCCTAACCGTAACCCTAACGCATACCTAACCCTAAACCTAATCCTAACCCTAACGCAAACCTAACCCTAACCCTAACCCTAACCCTAACGCATACCTAACCCTAAACCTAACCCTAACCCTAAAGCAAACCTAACCATAAACCTAACCCTAACCCTAAACCTAAACCTAATCCTAACCCTAACCCTAAAGCAAACTTAACCCTAACCCTACCTCTAACCCTAAGCCTAGTCCTAAACCTAACCCTAACCCTAAACCCTAACCCTAACTCTAACCCTTACGCAAACTTAACCCTAACCCTGACCCTAACCCTAACGCAACCTAACACTGACCCTAACCCTAACTCGAAACCTAACCTTAAACCTAACCCTTACCTAACCCGAACGCTAACCCTAACCCTAACCCTAACCCTAACCCTAACCCTACCCTAACCCTAACCCTAACCCTATCCCTAACCTAAACCGTAACCTAACCCTACACTAACCTAACCCTAAACCTAACCCTAACCCTAAAACCTAAACCTAAACCTAACCTAACACTAACCGTAACCCTAACCCTAACCCTAACCCTAACCATAAACCTAACTCAAACCTAACCCTAACCCTAACTGTACAGCTAACCCTAACCTTAAAATTAACCTTAACCCTAACCCTAACGCTAACCTAATCCTAACCCTAACCCTAACCCTAACTCTAAACCTAACTCTAACCCTAACCCTAACGCAAACCTAACCCTAACACTTACCCTAACCCTAACTCAAACCTAACCCTAAACCTAACCATAACGCAAACCTAACCCTAACCCTAACCCTAACCCTAACGCATAACTAACCCTAAGCATAACCATAACCCTAACCCTAACCCTATCCATAACCCGAACCCTAACTCAAACCTCAACCTAACCAAAACCCTAACCCTATCCCAAACACAAACCTAACCCTAACCCTAACCCTAACCCTAACCCTAATCCTATACCTAATCCTAGCCCTAACCATAACGCAAACCTAAACCTAACCCTAACCCTATCCCTAACCCTAACACTAACGCAAACCAAAATCTAACCCTAACCATAACCCTAACCCTAACTCAATCCTAACCCTAACCCTAACCCTATGCCAAACCCTTAACCTAAGCTAAAACTAAACCTAACATTAACGCAAACCTAACCCTAAACATAACGTTAACCATAAAACCCTAACAATAACACTAACCCTAACCCTAACCGTAACCCTAAACCTAATATTAACGCAATCCTAACCCTAAACTTAACCCTAACCATAACTCTAACCCTATCCCAAACACAAACCTAACCCTAACCCTAACCCTAACGCAAACCTAACCATAAACCTAACCCTAACACTAAACCTAAACCTAATCCTAATCCTAACCCTAAAGCAAACTTAACACTAACCCTACCTCTAACCCTAAGCCTAATCCTAACCCTAACCCTAACCCTAAACCATAACCCTAACCCTAACCCTTACGCAAACTTAACACTAACCCTGACCCTAACCCTAATGCAAACCTAACCCTGACCCTAACCACAACCCGAAACCTAACTTTAACCCTAACCCTCACTTAACCCTAACCCTAACCCTACCCTAACCCTAACCCTTCCCTAACCCTAACCCTAACCCCAACGCAAACCTAACCCTAACCCTAACCCTAACTCTAAGCCTAACGCTAACCCTAACCCTAACGCAATACTACTTTACTAACCCTAACCCTAACCCTAACGCAAACCTAACCCTAACCCTAACCCTAACCCTAACACTAACGCATAACTAACCCTAACCCTAACCCTAAACCTAACCCTAACCCTAACGCAAACCTAACCCTAACCATAACCCTAACCTTAAAACAAACCTAACCCTAACCATATCCCTAAACCTAAACCTAAACCTAATCATATCCCTAACCCTAACGTAAACCTAACCTTAACACTAACCCTAACCCTAAACCTAATCTTAACGCAAACCTAACCCTAAACTTAACGCTAACCATAAAATCCTAATGCTAACCCTAACCAAAACACTAACCCTAACCCTAAACCCTTGCCCTATCCCTAACCCTAACCCTAACCGTATCCCTAACCCTAACGCAAACCTAACCCTAACACTAAACATAACGCTAACCATAAAACTAAATTTAACCCTAACCCTAACGCAAACCTATCCCTAACCCTAACCCTAAACCTAAACATAACCCTAACCCTAACCTTAACCCTAAACCCTAGTCCTAACGCAAAACCTAACCGTAACCCTAACCCTAACGCAAATCTAACCCTAACCCTAACCCTAACCCTAAACTTAATCCTAACCCTATCCCTAACGGAAACCTAAACCTAACCCTAACCCTAACCTTAACCTTAACCCTAACGCAAATCTACCCCTAACCCAACCCTAAATCTAACCCTAACCTTAAAACTAAACTTACCCCTAACCCTAACGCAAACCTAACCCTAACCCTAAACCTAACACTAACCCTAACGCAAACCTAACACTAACCATAACCTAACCCTAAACCTAACGCAAATCTAACCCTAAATCCTAACCCTAACCTAACCCTAACCCTAACACTAAACCCTAACACTCATCCTAACCCTAACGATAACCCTAACGCAAACCTAACCCTAACCTTAGCCCTAACCCTAAACCTAACCCTAACCCTAACGCTAACCTAACCCTAACCCTAACCCTAACACAAACCTAATCCAAACCCTAACCCTAACCCTAAAACTAACTCTAACCCTAAATCTAACGCAACCTAATCCTAAACCTAACCCTCAGGTAAACTTAAACCTAACCCTAACCCTAACCCTAACCCTAACCCTAACGAAAACCTAACCCTAACCCTAACACTAACCTTAACCCTAAACCATAGCCCTAACCCTAACCCTAACCTTAACCATAACTCTAACGCAAACCTAACCCTAACCCTAGCCCTAACCCTGACCCTAACCCTAACCCTAACGCAAATCTAACCCTAACCCTAACACTAACCTTAACCCTAAACCATAGCCCTAACCCTAACCCTAATCTTAACCCCAACCCTAACGCAAACCTGACCCTAAACCTAACCCTAACCCTAACCCTAACCCTAACACAAACCTAACCCAAACCATAACCCTAACCCTAACCCTAACCCTATCCCTAAAACTAACTCTAACCTTACCCGTTACGCAACCTAACCCTTACCCTAACCAAAACCCTAATGCAAACCTATCACTAACCCTAACCCTAACCCTAACCCTAAACCAAACCTAACCATAAACCTAACCCTAACCCTAACCCTAAACCTAAACCTAAACCTAACCCTAACCCTAACGCAAACCTAACCCTAACCCTACCTCTAACCCTAAGCCTAATTGTAACCCTAACCATAAACCTAAACCCTAACCCTAACCCTAACCCGAAACTTAACCTTAACCCTAACCCTAACTTAACGCTAACCCTAAACCTACCCTAACCATAACCCTAACCATAACCCTGACCATAAACCGTATCCTAACCCTACCCTAACCTAACCCTAAACCTAACCCTAAACTTAAACCCGAAACGTAACCCTAACCTAACACTAACCCTAAACCTAACCCAAAGCATTACCGTAACTCAAACCTAACCCTAACCCTAACCCTAAAGCTAACCCAAACCTTAAAATTAACCTTAACCCTAACCCTAACGCTAACCTAACCCTAACCCTAACCCAAACCCTAACCCTAACCCTAGCCCTAATGCAAACCTAACCCTAAACTTAACTCTAACCCTAACCCTAACGCACACCTAACCCTAACCCTAACCCTAACCCTAACCCTAACCCTCACGCAAATCTAACCCTAAACCTAACCCTAACCCTAACCCTAACCCTAACCCTAACCTTAACCCTAACTCAACCTAACCATAACCCTAACCCTAACCCGAAACCTAACCTTATCCCTAACCCTAACCCTACCCTAACCCTAAGCCTAACCCTAACCCTAACCCTAACCCTAAACATAACACTACCCTAACCTAACCATAAACCTAACCCTAACACTAAACGCTGAACCTAACCCTAACCTAACATTCACCCTAACCCTAACCCTAACCAAAGCCTATCTCTTACCATAACCCTAACCCTAAACCTAACCCTAACTCAATCCTAACACTAACACTAAAACTAAAGCTAACCCTAACCTTAAAACTAACCTTAACCCTAACCCTAACGCTAACGTAACCCTAACCCTAACCCTAACGCAAACCTAACACTAACCCTAATCCTAGCCCTAAACTTAAACCTAACCCTAACCCTAACCCTAACGCAAACCACCCTAACCCGAACCGTAAACCTACCCATAACGGAAACATAACCCTAACCCTAACCCAAACCCTAACCCTAACTTAAACCTAACCATAGACCTAAACTTAACCCTAAACATAAATCTAAACCTAGCCCTAACCCTAACGCAAACCAGCCCTACCATAACTCTAACCCTAAGCCTAATCCTAACCCTAACTCTAACCCTAAACCCTAACCCTAACCCTAAAACTAACGCAAAATTAACCCTAACCCTAACCCTAACCATAACGCAAACCTAACCCTAACCCTAACGCTAACCCGAAACCTAACTGTAACCCTAAACATAACCTAACCCTAACCCTAACCCTAACCCTAACCCTACCCTAACCCTAACCCTAACACTAACCTTAACCGTAACCTAACCCTACCCTAACTTAACACTAACACTAACCCTAACCCTAACTCAAACCTAATCCTAATCCTAACCCTAAAGCTAACCCTAACCTTAAAACTAACATTAACCCTAACCCTAACGCTAATCTAACTCTAACCCTGAACCTAACCCTAACCCTAACCGTAACCCTAACGCAAAAGTAACCCTAATCCTAACCCTAACCCTAACCCTAACCATAACCATAACGCAAATCTATACCTATTCCTAACCCTAACTCTAAACCTAACCTAAACCTAAGCCTAAACCCTAACCCTAATCCTAACCCTAACCCTAACCATAAAGCTAACCTAACCCTATTCATAAACATTAACCCTAACCCTAATCCTAATGATAACCCTAACGCAAAACTTAACCTAAACCTAACCCTAAACCTAACGAAAACCTAACCCTAACCCAAACCCTAACAATAACCATAACACTAACCCTAACTCTAACCCTAAACCCTAACGTTAACCCTAACCATAACCGTAACCTAACCGTAACCCAAACCCTAAACCTAAACCTAAACCTAACCCTAACCCTAACCCTAACCCAAACCCTAAACCTAACCCTAAACCTAACCCTAATGCAAACCTAACCCTAACTCTAACCCTAACACTAACCCTAACCATAACCCTAACGCAAACCTAACCCTAACCCTAACCCTAACCCTAACCAAAGCCTAACTCTTATCCTAACACTAACCCTAATCCTAACCCTAACCCTAACCCCAACGCAAACATAAACCTAACCCTAATCCTAACCCTAACTCTAACTTTAACACTAACCCTAACCCAAACGCAAAATTACCCTACTATCCCTAACCCTAACCCTAACGCAAACCTAACCCTAACCCTAACCCTAACCCTAACCCTAACCCTAACACTAACGCATAACTAACCCTAACCCTAACCCTAAACCGAACCCTAAACCTAACGCAAACCTAACCCTAACCATAACACTAACCCTAACACTAACCTAACACTAACCATAACCCTAAACCTAAACCTAAACCTAATCCTAACCCTAACCCTAACGCAAACCTAAACCTAACCCTAACCCTAACCTTAACCCTAACCCTAACGTAAACCTAAACTTAACCCTAACCCTAACCCTAAACAAAACCTTAACGCAAACCTAACCCTAAACTTAACGCTAACCATAAATACCTAATGCTAACCCTAACCCCAACCCTAACCCTTACCCTAAACCCTTGCCCTATCCCTAACCCTAACCCTAACCGTAACCGTAACTCTAACGCAAACCTAACCCTAACACTAAACATAACCCTAAACTTAAAACTAAATTTAACCCTAACCCTAACGCAAACCTATCCCTAACCCTAACCCTAAACCTGAACATAACCCTAACCCTAACCCTTACCCTAAACCCTAGTCCTAACCCAAAACCTAACCGTAACCCTAACCCTAACGCAAATCTAACCCTATCCCTTACCCTAACCCTAAACATAATCCTAACCCTATCCCTAACGCAAACCTAACCTAACCCTAACCCTAACCTTAACCCTAACACTAACGCAAAGCTACCCCTAATCCAGCCCTAATTCTAAACCTAACCTTAAAAGTAAACTTAACCCTAACCCTAACGCAAACCTAACCCTAACCCTAAACCTAACACTAACCCTAATGCAAACGTAACACTAACCATAACCTAACCCTAAACCTAACGCAAATCTAACCCTAAATCCTAACCCTAACCTTAACCCTAACCCTAACCCTAACGCTAACCTAACCCTAACCCTAACACTAAACCCTAACCCTCATCCTAACCCTAACGATAACCCTAACGAAAACCTAACCCTAACCTTAGCCCTAACCCTAAACCTATCCCTAACCCTAACGCTAACCTAAACCTAACCCTAACCCTGACCCTAACCCAATCCCTAACACTATCCTTAACCCTAACCCTAACCCTAACCCTAACAGTAACCGTAAATCTAACCCTAACGCTAACCCTAACCCTAAACATAACCCTAAACCTAACCCTAACACTAAACCTAAAACTAACCCTAACCATAACCCTAACCCTAACCATAAACCTAACCCTAACCCTAACACTAAATCTAACCCTAAACCTAAACTTAACTCTAAACCCTAACCCTAACCCTAACCCTAACGCAAACCTAACACTAATCCTAACCCTAACCCTAACCCTAACCCTAACGCAAACCTAACCCTAAACCTAACCTTAACCCTAACCATCACCCTAACCCTAAACATAACCCTAACCCTAACCTTAACCCTAACCGTAACGAAACGTAACCCTACCCTAACCCTAACGCAAACCTAACTCTAACCCTAACCCCAACACTAACGCGAACGTAACCCTAACATAACCCTAACCATAAAACCCTAATGCTAACCCTAACCCGAACCCTAACCCTAACCCTAAACCCTAGCCTTAACCCTAACCCTAACCCTAATCCTAACCATAATGGAAACCCTAACCCTAACCCTAACCCTAATGCAAACATAACCCTTGCGCAAACCTAACTCTAACCGTAACCCTAACCCTAACCCTAACCCTAACCCTAATGCAAACCTAACCCTAACACTAACCCTAACCCTACCCTAACGCAAACCTAACCCTAACCGTAACCCTAACTCTAACTGTAACGCAAACGAAACCCTAACCCTAACCCTAACCCTAACCCTAATCCTAAACCTAAGCAGAACCCTAACCCTAACGAAAACCTAACCCTAAATCTAACCCTAACCC